>NC_066624.1:68821380-69074267 GCF_025201925.1 Gopherus flavomarginatus | reverse complement strand
TTACAGTGACTATCACAATCGGAAAGGGTTCGGTGACTTAGGCTCTGCTAATTTTTTCATGCTAAGAAATGTTTAAACAGGGGAACATCTGAAACAGCAAAGCTTGATATAGAAAAGCTGAAGGATTTCAAGGAAGGCAAGATGGTTCTGTAACTCTCACCCACTGGAAAGCACCAGTCTCTCACTCATGCGACAAAGAAAAGAAGAGCAGTGGGACAGTACGTTCGGATGATAAGAGCTTGACACACATTCAAATGTAAGTTGCTGGAGCCCTGGGTACTACTATAAGATGGCACGCACGACTATTGGCAGAAGAGAAAATACAACCATGCACAGGAGAAGTCAAGTTGGGAAGAGATCATCAGTAGCACACAGCTTGGTACCCTGGCTCTTCATTCTCTATATGAACTTCAGATGAAGGTGGGGCTTTACAGGTGAGGCTCTCGGTTTCCCAAGTGACCCAGTAGGGTTGGCCATTAAAGATTTTTGATGCAACAATACAGCTCAGTGCAAGGTATTGCATCAGTGAAGAGAATGCATATTATGTTTGGCAGACAAGGGACTAGAGGTGAAAAGAGTTAACAGTACAGGCAAATGTAGCATCATTGTGTCTGGTTGAGAAGCTACTAAAAGGAAATCATTTTGCCAACTGCAATCAGCTGCTTATCTAAACAAACAGGTAATTACTGTTAAGGGGGAAGGGAGGAAGCAGTTTGATTCTAAGGAGGGGACTTTGTTACTAGAAGAACAATTTATATACAAGTTTAAACCCTGTAATTTCCCTGATAACATGAAAGGAAAAAACCTGCACCCACTTTACCCAGCCCAGTAGTTTGGCAATTTGCAAAGAGAAGAAGCCCTTCTTCCCATCACATACCCTTACATGCAAGATGCATTTCAACATTATGTTTTGAACTAACAATTTTCATTCCTGAGCCCATTAGCAGCAGTAGCAGTCTTATTAAAGAGTGATCTCAAGTGGGTTGCTGGTAGTATTTATGCCCAGAGAGAGACTAAAACTAATTCCCATCCTGCTTTTAATCTTGAATTCACAAATTAAACATTTTGTATAGATTTTTTAAAAGAGGGAATTTTGTTTAGTGCATTACACTGGATCTCCCTATTGCCTAACGTGTAATGTTAGCATGAAAATCAGGAAAGGACACAAAACAAGACCAGCTAGTTCAATCTCATTGTTCAGTATGAAGTATGATACTGAAACTAAAATGTACCTGATACAATCTTGCAGCTCATGGTGATGGGCTGGAAGGATTTTCCTGGAGATTCTGCGGGGCTCGGGATCTGACCCTGAGGTATTATTTTGCAACTAGCTGCAATTGGCTGAAAAGCTGAATTTCCATGAGAGCCAAAGGTTACTTTCTGTGTTGCCAATTTGGTGGGAGTCCGTTCTACTGAAGATGGCAGGGAATAAAAAGTGGTATGTCTTTCAGTTTCAGCATTCACAGGGAATCCTGATTAAAATATGGAAAAGAGAAATGTTTCTCAGGCTGACTCATCAAATTCCTTGTTGCATTTCTCTACACAGACAAAAATTAAGATATGACAAACATGTCCACAAATATAAAGCATAAGAAAGTGAGGGTCCGGTTATGATTTTTTGCATTTTCATGTGTTATTTTGCTGGATACATCCCGAACAAAAAATTAAGACCCAGACTAACCATATACTGTCTTACCCAATATGCAGCCCTGCACATTAGTTTTTGGCATATTTTTCATAAGTCACATTGACTTACCTAAAACTATTAAGTTTTGAGTGTCCATAAGACAGACAGATCAATGTAGCTGAGGGGAAGCTTCCCCTGAAGAAAATCCCTATCCCTGTGTATTTACGAGTGATTACCTAGGGGAAGGTGCTGACTACCGCCTTCTTGTATTAGCCCATAGTCTACTCTGGTGTGGCAGAAACTGTTTACTGAGGAGCTCAGGTACTCATGGATAATAGGCCATTAACCGAGAAGCCAGTGTAGAGGCCCCAGAGGCTGAAAAGTAGGTTTCCTCTTTTCTATTTGTGTTATGGGCTGTCCATCCAGATGTACTTAGTGTCTTTGCTCAAGTCCGAAAAATGCTAGTTTATTGATAGTTCAGAGGCCAGCATTTTCCTTTTTTGGTGTGAGACCATCAAAAGCACTCACTGAAACCCTGAGCCGTCTCCCCTTCGCCTTCTCCACCCCTCTAACTCAGAACCACTGCCACAGCACACTGCGGAAGCAGATGGCACAGGTGGAAAGGATGGCTGTGCCACATAAACACAAGCACTCCCACAACTGGAAGAGCTGCTTCAGGAGATTTTACCAGAGATATCAGAATAAATAAGGCCACAGAGCTACAGCCACCAGAGCCAAGCCAATGCTCCATATTCTAACATTTTGTGGGGCATAAATTGCTCCCTCTCACTACACGCTAATAAAAATAATTGTCCCACAAGACCAGATATCACGGCACCCATGAAAAAGTAAAATGGCAGCAGGGTCGGCCTTTGTTTTGTTATGCAATCTGAAGACCAGACTGCTGGGCTCAGATAGCCTCAGAATGGTTTGTTGCCCCCAATTCAAATGATTTTAAAATCTCATTGTTGGAACACTGCAAAGGGCACACATGACAATTAAAGGAAGATGCTTAAAAGAATGGAGGCTCAGATCCTCAGTGGGATTCCACCTGTCCCTAAAGGAAGATAGCGAAGGCGACACAAGATTATGACGATCAACAGATGGCTCAGGCAGTGGTGCTATTAAGAACGGCATTCGGATGTTTGACCACTGGGAGGCATTCAGGGACACAGGACTGTCTTCATGGGATGGACTCTACCCGAGTAGGGAGGGAGACAGACTTCTGGGATAGAGGCTGGCACAACTGACTAAAAGAGCTTTAAACTAGGAATTTGGGGGAGATGGTTGGGAGATGCTCATCTAATCTCCAAGTCTGATTCTAAAACCCGAGTGGGAGGAAAATCAAGTAAAAGAGGATACAGCAATGAAGAAAGGAATAACAGAGGGCAGGAGAATGGATAAGAAGAGAAGACAATGTCAATATCACTGACAGTAACAGTCAGGTAGGCAATACTTGCAGTTAAATTACTATGTCTAAGCAAGAAAAGAATCTGGGAGAAGCCACACAGGAACAACTAAGATGTCTGTACACCAATGCAAGGAGCCTGGGTAACAAAATGGAGGAACTAAAACTACAGTTGCAGGAAATGAAACTAGGTATTACAGGGATAACAAAAATATGATGAAATAGTACTGATGACTGGAGTACAGATATTGAAAGGTATGTGCTGATCAGGAAAGACACTGTACGTTAATGACATTTAGAAGTGATGGAATGGGTAAAACTGAATCTTGTTCAAAATCAGCGTGGGGAAGAAAGGCAACAGAGACTCCACCAGGATAGTGCTCAGGGTCTGCTACAGATCCCCAGGATCCGACCTGGATATGGATAGAGACCTCTTTAATATTTTTAACAAAGTAAATACTAGTGGAATTGTGTGATTATGGGACACTAATTTCCCAGATAGAGAGTGGAGGACAAACGCTACTAATAATGGAAGGACTCAGATATTCCTGGATGTGATAGACGACAGATTTCTTCACCAAATAGTCACTGAACCACCAAGAGGTGATGTCATTTTAGATTTAGTATTGGCGGTAGTGAGGACCTCATAGAAGAGCTGGTTGTATAGGACAAGTTTGGTTCGAGTGATCAAGAGCTGCCTAGTCCAGTTTAAACTAAATGGAAGGAAAAACAAAAATGGTTTGCAACTAATGTCCTTGATTTCAAAAGGGCAACCTAAAAAATTAAGGAAATTAGTTAGGGGAAGTAGACTGGACTGAAGAACTCAAGGATCTGAATGTAGAGGTGGCTTGGAATTACTTTAAGTCTAAGGGCTGGTCTACAGTACAGATGTAAGTAAACCTAGAGTTACACTACTTCAGTTACGTAAATTACTGTAACTGAAGTCCACATAATTTAGGTAGGCACCTCAGTAAGTCTACACTGAGCTGTGTTGACAGGAGACGCTCCTGACGATTTCCCGGGAGCTGGAGTACAGGCATCGACAGGAGAGCGCTCTGCCATTGACTTCATCAGACCCACTAAATTGACACGCTGCCAATCTAGCTGTAAGTATAGACAAGGCCAAAGTTGCAGAAACTATCTGGAGCCTGCATCCCAAGCAACAGGAAAAAATTCATAGAGAAGGGTTGCAGACCAAACTAGATGAACAAGCATCTCAAACAGGTTATTAGGAAAAAGCAGAAAGCTTTACTTGCTGATCCATTCCTTGTAGGCTCTCTCCTGGGGTATTTCTACACTGCAATTAAAAACCCATAGCTGGCCCATGCCAGCTGAGTATGGCATGCAGGGCTCAGATACTGTTTAACTGCAGTGCAGACTTTAGGGATCAGGCTGCAGCCTGAGCTCTAGACTCTTATTCAGACGTTCAGGCTCAGGGAGGGTCCCAGAGTACTGATTGCAGTCTCAGCCCGAACATCTGTCCCACAATTAAACAGCTCAAGTCAGCTGGGACAGGCCAACTGTGGGTGCCTAACTGCAGTGTAGACATGCCCTCGGAGGTCAGAAAGTGTACGGAAAAAGAGAGACCTGCCAAAAGTCAAGCAGAGTTGGATCTTGAAAATGAAATTAGATACAACATAAAAGATTCTTTAGCCATATAAATAAAAAGAAAATGAGGAAAGAAGTGGGAGTGCTAAACACACAGCATGGGTGGAGATTAAAAATAATCGAGGTATAGCCCAACACCTAAACAACTACTTTGCCTCAGTTTTACTCAGGGTAATGAAGAGCTTGGGGGCACTGACAGGATGGCTAATGGGAACGAGGATACAGAAGCAGAAATTACCACACCGGGAAGGGAAGCCAAACTAAAACACCTTAATGGGATCAAATCAGTGGGCTTGGATAATCTTCATCTACAAATATTAAAGGACCTAACACATGAAATTACAAGCTCAATAGCATCAGTTTTCAATGAATCCATAAATTCAGGAGTCATGCCCTATGACTAGAGAATTGCAAATATAGTACCTATATTTAAGAAAGGGAGAAAAGGTGATCCAGGAAACTACAGGTCTGTTAGTTTTAAATCAATTGTATACCTGGTGTTAGAACAAATTTTGAAAGTAAGTAGTTAAGGACAGAGGTAAATGGTAATTGGGATAAAATACACTATGATTTTACAAGAAGTAGATTGCACAGAATTCTTTCCCAGGCATCTGGCTGGTGGATCTTGTCCACATGCTCAGAATCTAACTGATCACCATATTTGGGGTCAGGAAGGAATTCTCGCATCCCCCAGATTAGACTGACAGACACCGTGTGGTTCTTTTGCCTTCCCCTGCAGCATGAGGCACGGGTTACTTGCTGGTTTGAACTAGTATAAATGGTGGATTCTCTGTAACTTGAAGTCTTTAAATCAAGATTTGAGGACTTCAGTAACTCAGTCAGAGATTATGAACCTATTACAGGAGTGGGCGAGTGAGGTTCTCTGGCCTGCAATGGGCGGGAAGGTCAGACTAGATGATCATGATGGTCCCTTCTGGCCTTATAAGTCTGAGTTTGAATATAGGGCAGGATCATGGTAGCTTGTGTTATATAATAGAAAATAACTCTACTTTAATGGTGCAAAAAATTGGTGTTTAAATAAGACTAAACCATAGTTAAGGAAGAGTGTTTTCATTTAGGCTATGTGGACTATGGAAGTTTCTGTAAGACACACAGAAGTAAAGATTGCTCAAATGTTCAGAGAAAAGGTGGTAGCTATTTTTGAAAGTGCTTGGGACACTTAAAAGATTATCCCAGAGGAACAGCCCCTGAAAGTGGGAATTATGTTCCTGCTCAAGCAGTAACAAAAGTCTAGGTCCTTCCTTTGAAATCCCCTATCAACAGTAACAGAATCATGACTGACACAGAAGGTACAGATAGAGTGGAGGGTACGGCAAAAACTGCTCTATTTAAGCCTAGTGAAGGCATTTACTACAAAGAGGGAGGATATTCTGGCTAAGGCTCAGACTGGAAGTTAGGAAATCTGAGTTATATTCCCAGCTCTGACACATTTCCTTGGACAACTCTCTTAACCTCTGTAAAACAAAGATAATAATTCCCGACTCAGAGAGGTGTAATGCGGCAAAATTAATGTTTGTGAAGTGTTTCAGCATGCCTGGATAGAAGGCCCTAGATCAGTGTTTCTCAAACTGTGGGTTACAACCCCCAGATCGAGGGGAGGTCATGGTACATTTGGGGGGGTGGGGGATGGGGAGAGAAGAAAGAAAGAAAACATCACTGAAGCTTGACACATTCACCCCTCCATAGATGGAGAGGGGCAAATGTCCCAAACTTGGTGGCACTGAATCACCATGTGCTAGGTTGCAACATCAATCAAATTCAGAGACAGAGGGGCGGAGGGCCACATTTGATTGGCACTGTGACCTACCACATGGGGTCGCTATGCCACTTTGGTTTGGGACATCAGTTCCCCTGTCTCCATCTAAGGAGAGGCGTATGTGCCTAACCTGGCTAGGATGAAACACCGACAGCGGAGAGCTGGGCCCAGCCCAGCAGGACAGGAGCTGCTGTTGTGGGGTGAGTGCAGGGTAGGGTCGTTCATCAACCTCCATCCTTTCTGTAACCACTACGGGTTGTGTTAACAGAGGTGAGAGCCAAAGGGGATCATGGCATGAAAAAGTTTAGGAATCACTGCACTAGAGGATGGGCCAGTGATTAGGCGCTTGCCAGGGAATCAGGAGTCCTGATTTCAATTCCCCTGTTCCACCACTGACTTCCTTGGGGACCTTGTGCAAAGTCACTTAGTCTCTCTGCCCCCCAGCTCCGCAAATGTAAAATGGGGATAACATCACTTATTTCACAGTGATGTTGTGAGGATAAAAGTAATTAAAGATGGGAGATGCTCAGATACTAAAACAATGGGGGATATATAAATACTGCAGCCTTCCCACTCCCCTAAGGCAGTCCTTTTCTGCAGCCAACACAATTGCAGATACCAGACAATCCCAGCACTCATATATGTACATTTATGCCCGAAACACATTTAAACAGGTTGAGATCACCACCTGTCTAAATTACCTGAAATGCACAGATCATAACTGAAAGCGCTATTCACCAAGTCGCCTTTTCCAAGTGTATGTGCTGCATAAAGCTTTTTCTGTTCCGGAGTTTGGCAGAACGGCCTACTCAATGAACTCAATAAATAATACTTCTCTGAATTCAATTTCTGTCACAAGCCTGTTGCTTCCTCAATACACTTGGCAGTCAGGTGCCAGTCAGATGATTTATGGTCTATTTCAACATTGCTTGAAGTAGGTGTGTGGTAACTTGTAAACCAAAAACCCATTAAAAGTGACAGCCCCAGTATCAGTACTAGCCACATATTCTAAACAAAATTAGAACAGACAAATATCCGTTTTCTTTACCTTTGTCCACAGAAGCATCTGGAATGGACTCAAGTAACTGTTTAATTGGTGAAGAAGCTTTCACTGGTGCTGGTACACTTAGTGGTAATGGTAAAGACGTGGGGACATCAGAAAGGTCAGATTCAGAAGACTGGGAAAAGAGATAATCCTCGCCAAGAGAATGCCGATGTAGCTCAACATCCACTACCTTCCAGAAAGAGGGGAAAGGATTATGATAAGTTATGCACTTGGCAATTGGCAGCCCAAATATCATGAGTTACGATGCCTTAATTTGATCAAAACCTGCAAGCCCTCTGCACATGGAACTACCATTGATTTCAAAAGAGGCTGCACGGGCAAATGTCTTGCAGGATCAGGCCTACAACAAAACCTAGAAAAATACAATGATTTGTGATATTAAATATCCACAACAAAATAGCACATATCTACCTCTGCACAGGATTCTCAACAATAAACATCATCAGGCAAAGATCCCACAAACTCAGGATCCTGAAGAACTAATCCGGGTGATGTCGCATTGAAGTCAGTGGGATTCCACATAGGTGCAGGGGTATGTGTTTATCAGATCTCAATGCAGGATTAACGGCTAACCTTACATGCTTGGTTTGGAAATCCTTTGAAGCATACACTACAGCATTTGTTAACTCTTCAAAAATGTTCCTCACTATCTTGAGAAAACCCATATTAAAATCTACTTCGCTGAGTGAAAAGCTGAGATCATGCAACCCCACAGAAAATCTTTCGACTTAGTAGAACAGAGAGGAAAAATCGAAATTAGAGATGATAGACTATGACTGAGGTTAAGTGACTTATTCCAAGTCTAAAACAGAATCTTGTCTTTAATCCCACATTGCTGAACTCTAACCACTAGATTACATTGCCATCTATACTGCAGAAAAGTCAGCTAAGCACAACAGGAAGGAGTTTACCCAACTATGGCTAAAAGTGAACAAGTCATAAAAACATTGTGAATCAAGAGGATAGTTCATTTGCTAGCCACTGATTTCACTATTCTCTATTTTGACTATTACCTCTAAATTCATTCCTTTCTGTAACTCAATTTTATACTTGTGTGCTAGATTTTCTGTGTGCTGTTTTTATGTTAAGCTCATTCAACTGATCCAACAAATATACACAGACTATTTCTATGTGGAAAGTTTGCTTCTCTTAAAAATATCTGAATGCATTTCTCTTGAAAATAATGAAGATGAAACATCAATGACTTAAGGGAATGAGCACTGCATCAAGCCAAGTCACTTTCCAGAATTGCTTTATCATTTCATGTTGTAATACAAATCTAATCTATGGTTACAAGAAAAGGTAGTTTGCAGGGTTATTGCAGCTGTGTTGGTTTCAGGATATTAGAGAGACAAGGCGGGTGAGCTGATATCTTTCATTGGACCAATTTCTGTTGGTGAAAGAGACAAGCTTTTGAGCTACACAGAGCTCTTCTTCAGGTTTGGAAAAAGGTGCTCGGATGTCACAACTAAATAAAAGGTGGAACACAGTTTGTGGGTTCAGTACAAGCATAATAATTTTTTACTTCCTATGCAGCCATTTTTAAAGAGTTTCCGTGCTTTTATTATGAAAGGTTAAAACTACGGTACAATATTACTTGGCTACAGTCACTACAATTCCAGTACTAAACTCCTTACTTTGCAAAGTGTTCTGGGACACATAGTCCATGAAAGATTTTCTATAACAAAAAGCATTTCCATTCTACAGCTCAGTAACTCACCGTTTCTGCACCAAGTGTCTGCAAGCCAGTATAGGTTCTGTCCAACTGTGGAAAACAATTAGATGAGTGAGTACATTACAACATGTTAAAATATTAATATTTTAGCTGAAGTTTACAACTAATCTTTCATGAAATAGTAACACTGCAGCAAGTTCCTAACGAAAATAAACTGTGATTCCGTAGCAAAACAGTGACATGGCAAATTTACCAAAGCTAGATATCACATTTTCTTTGGCAAGAAGCAACATTTGCACTTTGTAGTGAGCAGAAAAAACATGCTGCTGCAGGGGGAGGGGAGAAGAGGATAAAATCTGTGGGGGAGGGGAGACTGGTATTCAGCATTAATTAGAATAAATCCTAATTAATTTAAATTAATTACATAAAATTAATTTAAGGTACATGTGTGTCTAGCCTTAGACAAGTGTCCTTTTTATTCTTTGCATAAACCCAAATGAACATGAAACAATCTCAATTATATGCAGCAGGATCATTAAATGGGATTTTTGTTACTGCTTAGCTAGTTTATCCTCAGGCCAACTAAACCACTGAGGTTACCTTACTCAGTGTCCCATCAGTAGATAAGAGACCGGAAGTTTCAATGAAAACTGACACCAGCCACCAGAAGAACCCAGTAGCAGAGACTGCCTGAGCCATACAAACTTCAGAAGAACTCATGCAAGCAGACTAAGGCTCTCTCTACATTAATGACATATGCACCAGCGTGTAAACTCTTAACATATCTATTGGCACAAAGCAGGGTTTACACTGATACCAATCAACTGGTTCATTTACCAGATTAAGCTGCACCACCGTAAATTGCACTTTTCAGCAGTGTAGCAAGTCTACTAGAGCTAGGTGGAGATGAGATTTTGTTAAAAAGTCAAATCAAGAATATTTTGGACAAAGCCAGAAATATTTCAATTCTGAAACACTGCCATGGTGCCTCAAGAGAGTTGTAGTTCAGTAGCTTCAGGCTCCTATTCCCTTCTGTAGGCCAGGCTCACTGGACAGATGACATCTTCCAGAAAGCACCAGGGTCTCTCCCCGAGGTAAGGGGAGACGGTGCATAAGGGCAGTCACATGGCCAGGATCCACCACGGTGATGCAGTGCAGCTGGGGAGCCCGCTCACAGACAAGGGGAACATGGGGCATCCCATCTACAACTCCCATGTGGCGCAGCAGTGTCAATTCAAAATTGCATTATTTCAATTTTCCAAGATTTCAGCGAAAAGTTTCATTTAGTCAAAAAAAAACAAATTTTCCATCAAAAACCAGTTTGGATGGAAAGTTTTCAACCAGCCCATATGCCTAAAATATGAATGTGCATCGATGTAGTTACACTGCTGAGACCTTCCTTAACATAGACAAGACCAAAGTCAAACTAATAATAGTGCAGTGACAAAGTTCTGAGGACAATTAAAAATAGTGAAAAAGAAAGGGTAATAATTTAATTCTGCTGGGGTTGAGCTCAAGTAATTAAAAAGAAAAGAAAAGAAATGGCCATTTTCAGAAGTGCTGAAAGAGCATTAAACCTCTGCACTCGAGAGCCTTTGGAAGAGTCAGGCCCATAAGAAACAAATGAAGATTCTGGATTTTTCCTCTTCATCCTTCAGGAACAAGATAAGTCAAATTGTCAGGCTGAAGATCCTTGGTAGCTGCAGGTAAGACCATGGGAAGGAACTAAACAGAACAACCACTCCTTATGCAAATGCCCCTACTAAAAGCCTAGCAAGTTAAAATTGATGAGAAGAGCATAAAAATCCAAAATCACAGGGAAGAGCAGCTCAACACTTCTCTTCTCTGGGCAGAATCAATTCCAACTTCTTAGACATTGGAAGCCCCCAATGGAACGTCACCTCTATATGGCTGATGTCAACTACTTTGCTGTATTTTCCATCTCCATCTCATATGCCCCCTAGTCAGATGTCAGCGGTACACAAACACAATAGAGGAAGGCCACAAACACAGCACATTCTATAGGTTTAAGTACCTTCAGATTGTGTATGATATCGATCCTTTTGTTCTGGCTGTCCTTAAAGTGAATCTGAACCCTCACTGGAAATTCTCCCCAGCCTCGTCTGGTTAAATGAAATGGAGGCTCTCTGGAAACAAACAGAAATTCACATTACAGACACCTGCACTACAACTTCCACATTCATCTTTTCAAACAGAATGCTTTCCCGATTGGCTGCTAATTATCCTCAATCCCACTCTCCACCAGAGAGAGAACATGCGGTCTACATAGACAGCCACAGAGACATCTTCACTGTGCATGTGGGAAGGTAAAAGAAAATGATGCCAAAATGGTGAGTGCCAGATGAGAAAGTAGTAGAGTCAGTTCCTTAATAAATGGCTGCATAATGCCAGATGGCCAGTACCAGTGAAAATCAGTACCATTTGACACTGTCACAAGCTGAATTTCCAATGCAGAGTTATCATTCTTTCCCTCCTACAATCTATCTAGTCATAAAAGACATTATTATAGTGTTGGTAGATAAAACCAAAGCAACATTTTGAACACCACCTTCCCTGAATACTTCTGGACCCCATACTCTTGCCAGTGCAGGTTTGTCCTTTTATAGGAAGTATGTCCCAGCTGAAGGGATGCATGTAAGAGAGGTTATTATAAAAGAAGAAACTATAGGAATTTATATCAGACTGGGATTTTATTTAATTTATATCAGTCCCTGAGGTTGGGACAGATAGCCAGCCTTGCCCTCCCACCGCCTTTCAACTCTGACTGCTCAGGCGCAATGCAGTCTCAAGGATTCTGGCATGTATGCAGATTTCCAGGTCACAAATCAACGATGGGAATGAGGGCTGCTAATTTATTAGTAGGGAAAGAATGCAGGGAATGAACAGTGCATGCTATTTGCCCAAACCTCATTTTCACAGCACTCTCACTGAGGGAGTGTGGAAAAAAAAAGGGAAAATAGTATCAGATAGTTCGTTCTAAGGGCAGGTCTACACTACAGCTGGGATCGACGCTCTGAGATCAATACACTGGCAGGCAATTTAGCAGGTCTAGTAAAGAGTAAGGTAGATGAGAAGAGGAAGGTATGTTGATGGGAGATTTTCTCCCATCAACCCCCCGTGGTGTAGACCCCATGGTAACTTTACCTAAGGTACGTTGACTTATTCACGTAACTGGAGTTGCATAGCGTAGGTCGACTTACCACAGTAGTGTAGACATAGCCCCACACATGGAGAGAAGGGACAGGGAGAGGAACAGATACTATAAAAATCCCATCTACAGTGGTTTCACATCAGTGTTTTAAAATTTGCTTTTAGACAAGTCCTGCAGAAGGACTAAGGCAAATGTACATCGGAGTTACTTTCCTAATCAGTCTGAGTGTGTTATGCCCATAACTTAGTGGCAGAAAGAAGAGTGGAAATCTACTGTGGAGGGAAAATCCTGTAGTTTACTTTGTTGACCTCAGTGGGGCAATATTTTTCAACAATGTTTTTGGGGAGGGAATGTTGACACTGCTACATTTGGCACTGTGTTTCTCTAGTGTCAACACAGCCATGCTGTTATTGTAGTCATTCCTCAAAGCATGAGGTTAAACCCAAGATTATGAGTTAGCCACAGGAGAGAGCAGGAGAAAAGCATTTGAGAAAAAAAACTCTTTACTGAAACACACAAGTATCTTTAAACAAATGGGAATTCTAAAAACTCTGGCATAGAAAATGAACTTTTCACATTGGGAGAGAACATCTGTTTAGTCTGGCATGCAGCCAAACTTGCAATGAAAGTGATGTAATGAAAACAACAGATACAGAAATCCATGCTGCTAATATGAAATACAGCATTTTAAGTTTCTCTCCAATAGAAGAGGCTCTCTTTAATCTGTTAAAACAACTTGGTATGTGTTTCGCAAGACTGCAGCATAACAACTAGCAAGTGCTGACAAACACCTGGAGAATTAGCTAGTTAAGCCAAGATAGAAGTTAAGCTACAATACCAACAATGCAGCCATAAAAAGAAGGTGCTATCTTTCTGAGAATTTCAGTATTTCAATCTTGACAAACTCAAAGACTCAAATAGTTCTTGATTACCTGACTTCCACCAGGTCGTTAGGTTTGTAACTGGGATGAAGGAAGAACCAGACTTTCTTGACAAAATGATTTATACTGGGTTCTCTCCGAGAGCCTCGTACATACACCATCCATTTATGGGTTGACTGATCGTTCTCCTCTCTCTTGTCAGGAGGAATATACCTGGCAGAAAAAGTAAAAATAAATAAATATATTTACATACACAAAATATTTTGCTCCCCTCTTTTTGGAAAAGATTTAGAAACAGTAAAAGGATAATTTATGCCTATACTACTGGACACATTTGATGCATTTTAACGGCATCGTCCAACATTTCATCAAACCCTCCAACCCCCCTCATCCAGAAACAATCTGAATGGCTCTTACGTACATTTATACTCTTTGCTTTAACTGCACTCCTTGATATCTCAATATATACATGCTACCCTTTGTATGAAATAGCTCTTCGTAAATTTCCACCATCTAATCTTTGTTTCCTAATTAGGGGGGTTAATTTTAACCCCTCACTAGTGAGAGAAATTTACCTATCAAATCCGCTTCATACAGTTTTGGAGATGTAAATCACCTTGAAGAATCTTTTTCAAATACCAGATTGGTAAGAGTCAAGCATAATATATACATAAATCTAAACTTATAATAAACTACAGGGCTTGACCCACAAAGTCAAGATCTGGACCCAGATTTCTCACTGTTTACGGGTGTTTTTAGAACCCATCTTTAATGGTAAGAAAAGACAGCATCCAACATTCACCACTAATTTGATACTTTCTACTCTGGAAAAAAAAACAACTCTGACATGTGTAGTGCTGCAGCTGGGGCTGCTGGCCAGAAGTAGAGATGTTCAAAGTTTTCCAAAATGAAAACATGTTTTTCATCAAAACTCAGCCTTCAACGTTGAGAAAACATTAAATTTCCTTTTTTAAATTTCCTATTTTTTAAAAAATGTCTCCTGAAACTCTAGATACAAAGAGACTTTTGGTGATTCTGCTAAATGAGGTATATTCTCTCCCTTCCCCCATTTTGGGGCTGGTTTCATCCTTTTTATACTGTCAATTTTTGACTGGTCATTTTATTAACATGGGGGGATTTGCAAATCCAGAATAAAGGAATCTCATTTTTGAAAATTTCAGATTTTGGAAAAAAAATACTTAAAATTTTCTGGAAAATGAAAAATGGAATGGTTTTTGAAAACAATGGAATTGAAAAGAAGTTTTGAGTTGTCAAAATTTCTGTGACTGTGTTCATTTTTTTAACTAGCTTTTACCAGAGATGAGCTGCACTAGCAAAAGGATGCAAGAGTATTCGCACAGTGCATGCCTGCACTATGCTTAACCACACCCATTTCCAGAACTTTACTAACAAAATTAAATGGCTTTGTAAAAGTTATGAAAGAAATAACACAAAAAACATGAAAGTACATTTCCTTAATTTGTCTTCACCTTAATTCAATGACATTTCAAAAAATTATCATACAGCACTATGGTACTAACTAAGCCTGCATCTCTTACCATGATGGGAATCATGTAGCAGCTCAGTGCTACTGTCTTAGTTCAGCTCTATCCTAGCTTCACTGAACCACATCCCATCAAATACTGACTCATCCCTTCACCAAAGCAGGATTCTGATCCTGCAGCTGGAGCTCTGTGGGGTCTCAGGGGCTTCTCAGGCAGATCCTATTGTAGGATCAGGGCCTAGTGCTGCAGGTGGTAGGGCTGGAAGAACTGAATGGATCAAAATAATTTCTAAAAACTTAGTTTTGAAGCAAGTGCAGAATCATTCTCCGCAACTGTTATTACGAAAAGCACTAGCTCTGGGTCCCACCACAGCTATTGCTCACATCCCAAAGCCAATAAGGAGGGACTGGACTAGGAGTGCCGGTATAGCTATCATTTGGAGTGTGCCTCAATTTTAGCTGCTTCTTAACTTTAATCCACAATTCAACTCAATGGCTAACAACTAAGACAATTAGTAAGACCTTAGATACTAACTTGGAGACGTTGCCAACCACAATTGTTTTCTTCACATAGAGCCGTGAAGTCTCATCATTTAACAGACTGGCCTTTCGCTGGCCTGTTTTATGAGAGCTTGTAACACCAGAAGTGTCCTGAGCGACAAAAAAAGCAAAAATCAACTTTGCAAACACACACTTCTTTGGTACTAGAAAGTAAGCTGATGTTTAAAAAAGAAACCCACACAATTAAAACCAGAGACCAATAAAAAAAAAAATCTAAAGCAGACAAATTGGTAACTGCCCATTTTCAATTATTTATGTATACAGCAAATAAACACTATATGGGAAAGCTGGGGTCCAGTTATCGGATATACACAACTGGTCTGGGCCAATATTTTACAATAGCAATTAATTAATTTGGATGGCCACCTCAAGATACCTTAAAGAGATACTTAATTTTCAGAAAGTGCTGAGCACCTGGTGTCTGAAAATCAAGGAGTCTCAACTTGGGCATCCAAAAATCACTAGCTGTTTTTTAAAATCTTAGCCCTGATCTCTAGAACCAAATTCTGCCCCTCAGGGCCTCTACAATTACTTCAATTGAAGTGCTAGATATATGTCTGGTGGAAGAATTTGGCCCCACTCGTTAGAATGATGGTCTATAACAACAGAGCACCAACATCCAGATAAAGCCAGTGAATATACAACAATTATCAGGTATAACCATAAACAACCCAAGTGACCTTGTACCAATCTTTTATTAACTGAAGGACAAATCTACACGAGAAGGTAAGATTGTAATCAGGTCCAGGACCAGTATGTGCTTCAGTGTCATTTGCAAAGAGACTGGAGATACTTTTCTGGGCTCTGACTGGCTAAAAAATGTTGTCCTGAGAATATGGTAGGGCAGGGGTTCTCAATTTCTTTCTTTCTGAGGGCCCCCACAACATGGCCCAGCAGGCTCCAAGGCACAGTTGGGGAGGGAGGACTTGGAGCTCTGGGCCAGGGTGGAGAGCTCAGGCATAGGTATAGTCTGACTTTTATTTTGGGTGGGCGCAGGCCAGCGAGGATTGAGCAAGTGCCGCATGGCAGGGTATGTGGAGATAGTGCCACTTCCACCCCCTGACTCACCTCAGGCGACTTACCAGTCTTTTTTTTTTTTTTTTCGCGGGGGGGGGGCGGCGGCAGGGAAGCACAACCAAAATTTATAACTCAAAGGTGAGGTGGCTCAGCTCAAAAAGTTTGAAAACAGTTCAGGGTGCAGGGAGAGGGGTAGCTAGGGACTGTATGTGGGCAGGGGGGAAGCTCAGGGTGCATGGAGAAGGGTAGCCATGGGCTGTGTGTGGGCAGGGGAGTAGCTCAGGCTGCAGGGAGGGGGTAGCTAGGGACTATGTGCGGGCAGGGGGGTAGCTCAGAGTTTAAGGGGGGGTCGCGTAGCTAGGAGCTCATCTCTGGTAAAAGCTACCCCTGCTCCCTGAGGGCTCTGTCAACCACAGGTCCTTCACGCCTGTGGCTCTTACTGGCTGCGTGAGCAAAGGGGGCTGGGAGCTGAGGAAGAGCTTCAACCCCCTGCACCAGCAGTAACAGGAGACAAGGGAATGCCGCAGCTGCCTGCTCCATAGCACCCAGCTGTCCCGCACTACCCGGCTCTGGCTTCCTGCCTCCACCTGGCCAGGTGGCAGAGAGAGAAGGAGGTGGAGATGTGTGTGAGGGGGGAGGGGAATGGGGGATGTTTGTAGAGCTGCCCTGCTCATGCAGTGGTTTTGTTTTTTGGTTTTTTTTTGTTGGGGGGGGGGGGAGGGGGAGAACATCCCCGTGCCTCCCAACTCTGCCTATGGTCTCAGAGCCTCTGCTCTGTGGGGAGCACTGAGGTTCCAGCCCCGCTGCTCCTGGCTTCAGCCCTGAGGGAGGTGCTGGGGATCAGACTCTGGGTTTTAGCTGCAAGGTCCCACGGCCCCCATGAAAGGGCTCGCTGGCTCCCCTGTTGAGAATCACTGTGTTAGGGTCTTCACTAATCTGACAAACCACGTCTGCAATAAAAAGGATTCTGTGCTGAGTTTACTGGAGAAGAGACCAGTGAGATCCTGACATGGAAAGCAAGGGGCTTACTGCAGCCTAATTTAGTGGGGGGTGGGGGGCACTCAGTCACCATCTGGCTACTCTCTGGCAGTCAGTAACTCTCCAAAACAGGGCTGGGGCCCTGCTACTTGACTGGTGGTGCTGGTCTGCCTCCCTGCATGCTCAGCATACTACTCCATTCCACTGGGCATTATTCAACTTCATGTGTGATACAGAATCGGTTATCTCCATCACTGGTTACTGCTACATGCCAAACTGCAGAATTCAATTATCTTCAATGGGTCAACCCATCACTGGTATAGATTAATGAGATTCTGCTATAATAGTAACTACATGGCTCTGATTTTTTTCCTGCTGGAAATCGAGAGACTCTTTACATGACTCTTCTGGTGGATCTGGATCATTTCTATTAGTCTATATGTTGTTAACCCATCATGCCTTGGTTCAGGCAACGCTATGTAATGGTTAGGGATGTGTGGTGGGAGAGGGAGATACCAGGAATCAAGACTCCTAAGTTTCTTTGCCAGCTATGCAACCAATTCATTGTGAGGCACCGAGCAAGTCTGAGAATTCCCTTCTGTAAAATGGGTGCAGTAATAAGTACTGCCTGCTTCGCAGGCATGGTGTAAGTCTTAGTTCTTATTTGAAAAAAGGCTGCGAGATCCTCAGGTGAAAAGATGCTATAGATTCTTCATAAACTTAAGTCCAGGAATTTATAAAAGAGTTGAACATTTTCCTGTGAACAGTGGGGAAAAAAAACAAAAACAAAAAAACAAAACACAGATCCCATCCTGCTGGCAGCATTCTGGCTGCAGCCAGAAAGGAAATGGATGGCAAGTTAGGCGAATTAATGATTTCCTAGAGTAGCAGCTGGGTATAGACAAGACGATTCCCCGTTCTCCTGTGCAGGGTTGTTAACTGAGGCTATTTATGAGGAATCTGTTTCCCCTGAGAAGGGACTGTTTGCTACTGTTCAGAGAAGAGTTAATTTGTTAACTTGCAACCCCCATGAGCAAGGGAATTAATTTGTTTCTATTCCTCTGAAGGAAGTGAGCTGACAACTGACCACTCTGAAAACAGGGGAACAATTGGTGCTTGTTATAGGAAAGGGAGCTTTTTTCCCCTTCCCTTCCTTTCTGAGGGAAGGAGATGGTTTTTGCTTTAACACCTTCAGGATGATTTAATCAATGAAGACCCCCCTGTCAGTATCATATTATCTGAAGGGGTGCTGAGCAGACCAAACCTCAGATACAGTAGATGAAGTCTTCAGAATTACTGTAAGTGATGCAATTCCCATAGCAACTAGCAGCCAGGCAGCTGCACCACTGACAGACAACCAAAACAATGAGGGTCCCAGCAACTTGCCAACAGAAAGCCATCGACTGGCAAGACAACTTGGATGCTCACTTGGATACAACGCTGCTGGGAGCCACAAACTTCTCCCTCCCTCTCAGGGCTTGTCTTCACTGCACAGTTAACTCAAGTGTTGCCACTAACTTGAGTTCGGTTCACAAACAAACCTCCTAGTTTGAGTGTGGTGGTGTTTTTAAATCAAACTGGCTGACTCCTTCTCCCTACTCCCTGA
Organism: Gopherus flavomarginatus; assembly: GCF_025201925.1. Lineage (NCBI taxonomy): Eukaryota > Metazoa > Chordata > Testudines > Testudinidae > Gopherus > Gopherus flavomarginatus. Next base: position 69,055,387 of record NC_066624.1, on the reverse strand, counting down.
GTTATCCCCCTGCCTGCACACAGCCCCTATCTAACTCCTCCCTACTCCCTGAGCTACCTCTGTGCCTGCACACAGCCCCTAGGTACCCCTCTCCCTGCACCCTGAGCTACCCCTGTGCCTGCACACAGCCCCTAGGTACCTCTCTCCCTGCACCCTGAGCTGTTTTCAAACTTTTTGAGCTGAGCCCCCCACCTTTGAGTTATAAATTTTGGTTGCAGCCCCACCCCCAACCAAGACTGGTAGGTGGCCTGCTGAGGTGAGTTGGGGGTGGAGGTGACGCTCTCTCCACGTACCCTGCCATGTGGAGCTGGCTCGATCCCCGCTGGCCCGTACCCACCCAAAATAAGAGTCAAATTAGACCTATGCCTGAGCTCCTCCCCACCCCGGCCCAGAGCCTCCCATTCCCTGCTGGGCTCTGGAGTTTTTATAGCATGTTGTATGTGTGTGTGTGTATGGGGGGGGGGGGGTATCAGAAAGAAAAAGTTTGCAACCCTGCCTTAGAGAACATGTGCTAACTGGATCTGTAGCCTAACTCTGTGGTTCTCAACCTCTCCAGACTACTGTACCCCTTCAAGGAGGCTGATTTGTCTTGCACACCTCAATTAAAAACTACTTGCTTATAAAAATAAGACATAAAAATACAAAAGCGTCACAGCCATACTGTTACTGAACAATTGGTGACTTTCCTGTTTTTACCATATAATTATAAAATTAATTTATTTGGAATATGAATATTGTACTTACATTTCAATGTGATACTTGAGCCTGTTTTTCACTTGCAAGCCTTGTCTGAAGCCTGAACCCAGGCAGCGGGGCTGAAGCATGTGACTTAGCCTCACGGGGCTCCCTCTGGTAGGCAACCCTGGGGCCCCGTGGATCAATTACCCTGCTTGCCACCCCTTAACGCTAGCCCTGCACTTGTGACCTCCCTTAAACCCAACCCTCAACTCCTGTGGGGGCTGTAACCCCCAGCTTGAGAAACACCATCTAGATGAGTTGGGTACCCCCTGGGAAATCCTTGAGTACTCCCAGGGGCACATGTACCATGGTTGAGAACCACTGATCTAACTTATTAGCTGCCAATCCGATCACTCTGTGCAGTTCAAGCATTATTTCGCTGCGAGGCTGCTCTCACTGGGACTAGACTAACTTGAGAGGAGTTAACTCTGCAGTGAAGACCTATCCTCAGTAAGTCTGCACGATCAGCTAAAGGCAACAGAACAAGTTGCTGGTGGGACATGGAAGGACCCCCAGGGTATGTCTACAACATGATAAAAAAAATCTTCCATACTGAGTGTCATAGCTCAGATCAGCTGACAGGCTCAGAGGGCTCGAGCTGCAGGGCTATAAAATTGCAGTGTAGACATTTGGGAAGAAGCTTGGGCACCGAGACCCGGGCTCCAGTCCCAACATCTACACTGCAAGTTTATAGCCCTGCAGCCTGCCAGCCTGAGTCAGCTGACCCAAGCCAACCACAGGTTTTTATTGCAATATAGACATATTCCCAGAGAGCAAGGTTGAGAAAAATATACTCCTGACCCTGCTCCCCTGCCGATGCTGGCACAGCCCACCCCCCAGTAGTTGGGAAGGAATTTCTGGGACCACACACACCTTCTGTCCACCCCCCGTTTCACAGCTTAACGTTACCCGTCCGGTATTTCTGCTTGGTCTCTGATACAGGTTGTTTGCCAATCGCTCTTCCATGTCCAGATTGCCATTGTCTTTCTCCAAGAGGAAGTCATTGTGCTGAGATAATGAGTCACTTTCTGAATGGTTGGCAGATGGCGTTTCTGATCCATGATTAGCAGGAGATGAGGATCTGGATGGCGATTCCAAGAACTTCTTGATTGAAGGATGATTAAAAACCATAGAGTCGCATGTCTTGGCTCCCTGCAATAATAAAGTCCAGGCAGATCCATTATTTTTTCCAGTTTAAATAAAACTGGGGCTAGGGTAGAAAATAAGAGCAGAGTATCAGCGTATAGAAACAAAGAACCAATATTTAATCACAGGTAAAGCATGCACCACAGATATTGAAAAACTGACTACTGCTCAAGGAAAGAGGACCAAAATAACCTTCTCCAACACTACAGATGCCTTGGTAAAAATCTGGTCCCTGAACTGAGCACTGCAAGGTACCCAGACTACTTTGCAGGATGACATGAAACCAAGACTGGTTTCTTTAGGCTTGCAGGCATGTACTTTCTCATAACACAAGTGGTAACGTCACACTGTGTATGCTGCTCAATTCCTGTGGTCAGGCAGGGTATTTAAATGCATTAGACTCCTCTTCTTCATACAACTGGCATTCTTCAAATGAATGAGAGACAAGTTGCATGCATCAGTGCCCTGCCTGCTCACAGAATGTAATCAGAGGGTCACGAGTCACATGCTTGCTCATGCCTGCAAACCAAACCAGGCATACTAGATCTCATCTTAGACCTACCTTCCTTAACAGAGTCCCTTTATAGGTGACCTGCAAAGGACAACAATGGATTAATGCCCCTCTTTTGGCTTTTTTATTATGTATAAAGGCAGCCTTGGAGGTTTTTTCCTGCTTGCATTTAACTTTTAGCATATAAATCTGCATCATCAAGGAGGTCTCCTTGGAAGAGAGAGCGAGCTGGAGTAATAATTTTCTCAGCCCTGAACTGAAGAGGTAGGAGGTGGGGGTTTGGAATCTTTGGGGGATGGGATTTTCAACAGTGCGTAGGGGCAGTGAGGAGCATTTCAGTGTTTCCAAAAAATCCCATGGCTAATAAAGCTCTTTCCTCCCAACTGTTTGTTAGGCAATTGCGTTAAATAGAATAATAGAATATTAGGTTTGGAAGAGACCTCAGGAGGTCATCTAGTCCAACCCCCTGCTCAAAGCAGGGCCAACACCAACGAAATCATCCCAGCCAGGGATGTGTCAAGCTGGGCCTCAAAAACTTCTAAGGATGGAGATTCCACCACCTCCCTAGGTAATCCACTCCAGTGCTTCACTATCCTCCTAGTGAAACAGTGTTTCCTAATATCCAACCTAGATCTCCCCCACTGCAACTTGGGACCATTGCTCCTTGTTCTGTCATCTGCCACCACAGAGAAAAGTCTAGCACCATCCTTTTTGGAATCCTCCTTCAGGTAGTTGAAGGCTGCTATCAAATGCCTTCTCACTCTTCTCTTCTGCAGACTAAATAAGCCCAGTTCCCTCAGCCTCTCCTCATAAGTCATGTGCCCCAACCCCCAACCATTTTTGTTGCCCTCCCTCCGCTGGACACTCTCCTCAATTTGTCCACATCCCTTCTGTAGCGGGGGGACCAAAACTGGATGCAATACTCCAGATGTAGCCTCACCAGGGCCTAATAGAGGGAAATAATCACTTCCCTCAAATACTCACTAATTAAAACAAACTTTTCAGACAGTCTGGCCACGTTTACACTAGTGAGTTTACAGCGACACAGCTATACCAATGCAGCTGTACTGCTGTAAGAGCGTTCGTGTAGCCACTGTATGCCAATGGGAGAGATCTCTCCCGTGGACATAATTAAACCACCTCCAAAGAGCATCAGTAGCTATGTCAGTGGGAGAGATGACTCCTGCCAACAGAGGACTGTCCACACTGGTGCTTCTGTCGGTGTAACTTATGTCGCTCTGAAGGGTGTTTTTTTCACACCCCTGGGCAACATAAATTACACAGACAAAAGTGCTAGTGTAGAAATTGACTCTGACTGGCAATCTCTTCCCCTCCTGAATCCTGACTTTTGACTTCCATGGTATTTGCGATGTAATAATCCTACTATTTCTCCAGTTACCCACAAAACATTCCATGAACAAACTTTTGGGCCTTCTCTGTGCATCAAAAGAGCAAATAACCAAAAACCCATTTTGTTTGTTCTCCTATAAGCAAACAGATTATACTAATTTTCAGGAAAAAAAGTTAAGTAAATAACTGAAACCATATTTAATTATAAACTTCAAAACCCATCTGTACTGCAGTAAGTTAACATGGTCAGAAAAACTTTTTTTTGTTTTTAAATTACAGAAGATCAATAAAGTTGTAAACAACTTGCTGGAAGTTCATAGGTATTTAAGAAGTGAACACAATGAATTAAACTACAACAGACTGACACACTTTACTAGACATAAAAGTGAAACTACGGTAGCTGCTGATAAAACCAAACTGGTATTAACTCTTACTTAAAAACATTGCATGGATGGCAAAAAAAATCTATCAGCCTTGTAAAATTAAAGGAGCTTTGGTTTAGCCAACATGCAAGTTAGACCCGTTGAACGAAACTCGAATTCAATCAGAAGTGTACCCGAACTTCAGCACCCAGCACAAACTCAAAAGCTGTAGAAAAAAAAAACAGGGACCATAGCTGTACTTTTGTGAAGATATCTTAAGAATAAGAGTAACTTTTGAAGTGAATGTAATATTTCTGAAGCATGTCAGACATAGATAAATTGGGAAAAAAACTCTCTATCTGATAGAGCAGATACAGAAAGCAGGAGGGCAGCAGCACAAACCCCTTGCTAATGTGCCTCCCCCTGGTACTAGAGGGTGCACTTGAAGATCAGAAGTAGTTCAGCCATTCAGAATAGTCAACACAGAAATCCAGAAAAAACATTCCTCCCATCACCACCAAATTCTCTGTCCACACCAGTTGACCAACATGTGTTTGAAGAGGCAAAAAGCAAGTTAGATTTTAAAAATAAAAAACTTTAAAAAGCCTCTTGAAAGTGCTAATAGGATACTAATGTAACAAAAGCAATCCCTGCTGAGTAGAACCATGCATCTGTGTATTCTCTAGGCAGGTAAGGCAAACCCACTGGTTTCCATCCACATGCCTGAAGTTTGACACAGCAATTCCATTCTTTATTAGAACTCAGATCCAAATATTAGCAATTTAAAGGTGAACTGCAAGTTAAAAACAAAACAGGTTAAACCCAGGCACATATCCTGACACTCCAACTTGCTAGCCCATAGGAGCACATAGCATGGAAGTAAGTTTTAACTAGCTGCTTCTAAATTCATTTTCTCCCATCTATTACATCTCCCTGGTACTCCCTGGTTCACTGCAGGTATTATTCTGTGAAGTCATAAATACAGTGGACTCCGTGTGTGAAAGGAAGGATGGTTTTGAATTTAAGGCACTGACTGGGACGCAGGAGATCTGGGTTTTTGCTCCCAAGTCTCCCAGATTCTCTGTGTGACCTTAGATAAATCATTAATCCCTACTCTACCTCAGTTCTCATCTGTAAAATGGGATAATACTGTCCTATTCTAAAGAGTACTGCACCGATAAATTCATTAACTGTTGCAAAGTCCTGTGTACTAATGAGCACTCTAGACGAGACACTAAATTTCAGAAAATAAAACAACGGTGGTGATGGTTTTTCAGAAAGAGGAGGCAACAGCGTTTCTGGAATAAAAGAATTTAACGGCGTAGTTAAAATCTGTCTGTGCTGAATGTCCCTGCAGCCTGTTTTGTGGCAGCACAAGTTGCATGCAATTCAGTTACCACATTTGTTTTGCAGTTCAGCTTTCAAGCATTTACGATTGTACCACAAACGCAAAATAGGAAAGCTACACAGAGGCTAAACTATGCAGTCTAACTTTGCAAATATTCTCCAGTCTTATTGTTCCAAAAATAAATTTTTACCTCTCCAACTTTAAGGAGACCAGCAGAAGCATAATAGTTAGCCACAATGCAGGCACGAAGCTTATCCATCATCCTCCTTGCCTCAAGCAGGCGCTATAAAAAGAAGAGAAACTGTATTATAAAGCACTGCAATTGCAGCACTCTTCAATACTTCCTGATCCTCTAACTTCTCTCCTTTTAAGAGAGAGACCTTTATACCTGATCTATGACTTCAATCTCATGTTCCTTATTCTTCATTTCAACAGCAAACTGCTCTTTAATAATTGTCTCAATCTTCTGTACAGCAGCATCTCGAGCTGTTCAAAAAAGCACATTAAAATAAAAAGTTTTTAGAGGCAAGAATTTATAGTTCAATCCTAAAGGTCCTACGTGAAAAGAAAATGTTAAAGGAGGAAAAATATAGGTTACAGTAACTGAGCACAACACAATGGAAGAGATCTCGAGCACTGAGTGCCAATTTGTTTTTATTTCTGATCTGCACCAGAACATAATTTCTCTTAAAATACGTACCTAAGTTGGTTTTTACAAGGATTTTTTTTTATTTTTGTAAGCACTGAGGTGGGAAATGAGTCATGAGACATTGTTTACTATTAGATCTGAAAAGTAGTAAATATTAAGAGAGGAAAAAATGCCACACACACTGCAACATAGTCATTAGAATACAACAGACATATCAATATGCAAATACAATACAGAGAGGATGAAGGGCAGAATCATACACACACACACGCCAAAAAGGCAGTCTATAGATGGGAAAGGGAAGGCTGCATCCTACTATGATAAACAGCAGGGGTGCCCAACCTTTGGCCCACCAGAACATTTCATAAGGCCCATGGCCTGCTTCAACATAATGTATTAACGGCTGATTTATTAGCATTTCTTGTCATGTATATATCATTTTAGTTTACACAAGGAAGCAACAAAAAATGCGATAAAGAATGGGTTTAATAAAAAAAAAAAGTGTCATGTTTCATATAAGCACAAGCCTGTACATAATACTCTGCGTTCACAGCTCAGCTGTAGACTAACCAGACCAATTAAACACATACTTCTTTAGTGATTTTTGCTATAAAAATTCAGGAAGACACCTTCAGACATGCACAGATTAGCTGTGGTCTGCAACAGATGCAATACTTTTGATTGGCAGGTAAATGCAGATGATGAGTGAAAATGCCTCCAACAAAAACAACGGAAAGTGAACGTTGAATGTCATGTTTTTCAAGGTAAGTGGACCCATCAATTCTTTTTTGTCCTCATCAAGGCAAATTATTATGTCTCATGTATAAATAAAGAGTTGCCGAATGGAAGGAATATAACATCAAGAGACACTATGACACAAAACACAGAGAAAAGTATGATGCACAATGAACTGCAAAGATCATGTCTTTGAAAAAAGATTGGAAGTTTACAGCAAATGCTAAGAATACAAGAAGAAGAGAATGCAGCAGCAGTGAAGGCAAGCTACCATATTGTGTAAATACTGGGCACTAAATGTAAATCTTTTTCTGATAGGGAGTTCATAAAAAATTGTATGAATGTGGTTATGGAGGAAATGTGTCCTGACAAAAGGAATCTTATTGAAGCAGTAAGTCTGCTTCACCAGATTTTTACTTGAAGAACAGAAGAGATTGGTGAAGATTTAAAAGAACAGTTCTGTGAGAAAATCCAAAATTGTGAGATTTTTTTCAATGACTTTGGATGAAAGCAATGACATTATTGATGGTGTTAATTTTCATTTGTGGAATAGATAAGGCATTTCAAGTCACTGAGGAGTTTGCGGCGCTCCAGACACTTCATGGGAAAAGTGCTGGTGAAGACTTGTTTTGGAGATTTGCCCATACTATTATGGAACTTGGTCTGTCTTGGAATCAGCTTGCTGCAATAACAATGGACAGCACTAAGAACGTGGTAAGCCACAAGGTTGGACTAATTGGCTGAAAGGACAATGGCGCTGCATTGTATTATTCACCATGATTCTCAGTGTGGAAAACTTCTAAACTTGGAGGCCACTGTAAACTCGATTAGAGCACCCGGGTTGAATCACTGCTCATTTCAAACATTCCTGAAGAAAACTGATTCAGAATACGAGGATGTGATGTACTACAGTGAGGTACATTGGCTTAATCGTGGAAATGTGCTCAAACTTTTCTTCACCTTGTGGAATGAAATCAGTATTTTCATGAATGAGAAGTCTAAAAATGTATTTGAACTCTCAGATCCAGTGTAGTTGTGGGATTTGGCAACTCTAAAAGATTTAACAAGCTATCTGAATTATCTCAATTTGAAATTGTAAGGTAAAAAAAAAGGCTTGTTTCCCATTATACTCAGATGTGAAAGCCTTTCAAGCAAAACCAAAACTCCTGCGACAACACTCAGAGAGAGGAACATTATCTCACTTTCCTTCCTGTGAAAAACTTAGTTGGGATGAAAACATCAGTGTTCCAGTTCCATGTGCCCAAATGGTAAAATTACTGGACCTCCTGGATGAGAATTCTGAGGCCAGATTTTCTGAATTAATGTCACACACAGGTGACGTTCGACTATTTCAAAATCCTTTTGTTGCTAATGTGGATAATATCCCTGCCTCTCTGCAAATGGAAGTGATTGAACTGCAATTTAACAAACATGGTTCACAAAAAGAAACTGGGGGAGTTTTACTCACTACTGCCCAATGATCAGTTAGAACTATAGTTCACTGTGATACCAGAGACCCACTCAAACACCTTAATCGCTAGTATGGCATCAGATGCTCGGTATCACAGTAAGACACCCACATGTCATAGTAATTTGACTTTGGATATAAAGGGCAGGGTAATCTTTCATTAATGCAAGTCCCAGCACAGCATCATCTAATTTTTGCAAAACCTCAAATACTAAGAGTTACTCTCCTTGAAACTGAAAGTTAGAGACTTCAGCCACAATGGTGAGTGAGTTCATCAGGGAAATACAGTGCCCACAAATTGGGCTGATGCAGCCGGAGTTAAGGACACCCGTAAGGAGATCACATCAGCCCACAACTCAGTTTCTGCAGTATGCTATAAATGTAACACGGCACTCTTGCCTGGCTGGAAAATTAAAGTACCCTTCCAGGAAAAGTAACTGGGTTCAAGTTAACTGACAGTAGCTGAAAGCCCAGATCAATCTCTCCTCCGCCCACTCACCCAAACTTCGGATCAGAACATTCAAATTTTGTCTATATTCAAAGCTGCACTAGTTTAACGTAAATCCATTTAAAACCCAACTTAGTTAAACCAGTGCAAACAAACATTCCTAAACTGACTTCAACTGACACTGACTGCTTACCAAATTAAGCTAAAAATCAATATAATCCAGGTTTAACTAGATTTAAGAGACTGTCCACACAGAGGTTTGCACCAGTTTAATGAAGTAGACCTGACAAGTACATTCAAACTAAATCCCTGCCTCAGGCATGCCCAGTAGTGCACTTTCCCCTAGTCTCACCTCCAAGGCATTACTTATATAGCTGTCAACATCTTTCCCCCTCCCAACAGCTCAGTTCTGTTGCTCTGCTCCAGCTCCTTAGCTTCCTCATATCCCAGAGACAGTTCTGTTCCCTCTGCTCTACTTCCACTCATCCCCTCTGATCCCCTGCCCTCCCACTAGCAGCTCAGAGCTGCTATGCCTGATGCTGCTCAGCCCACTCCACAACCTGTGACATTCTCTTGCCCAGACAACACTTGAACTTGTCCAGAGCTGCCAGGCAATAGGATTGTTCCCAAACTGAGCATTTTCCATTGTGCTGAATGAAAACCCATTCATCCTGTTGCTTCCTCCCTACTCTCCACTGTATTCTTCCATCCATCCAGCTTTCCTCTATTAATTTTACCTTCCCTGTCTGCCTCTTTCTCCCAAGTCTCTCTCCCCTACATGGCTTCTCCAAGTTTCACTTCATTGGCTTCACCTGCCCAGAATTATGATCATTTGTCTACCCTTCTGCAAGAGTCAGACCTCTAAAGATTGGCAACAACCTTCTCTTCCCAGCTATGGTTTGCTATCCAATTACATCCTGTGAGCTTATGCATTGTCTGTCAGCACTGCCTTGTTTCTTTACTTAGGCCTGGTCTACACCTAAAACTTAGGTCCGTCTAGCTACATCACTCAGTGGTGCAAAAAACTACACACCCTTCAGAGATGTAGCATAAGCCCCAGTATAGACAGCATTAAGCCGACAGAAGAATTCTCCCAGATTCTGTGCATTCATTATTTGCTTCCTTATCATCTGTAGTCACTGTAACTCTAATGTAATGCTAGTTTGTCTGTTCAGCTAATAAAGCTCAATGCCTCCAGTTTTCCACAGGATACAGTATATGAAGAGTTTTATCTTCTGTAAGATTCCATGACGGAGAGTTCCTACCTGACTGTTCAGCTGCTTTGTGACGTTTATTTGGATGTGTGACTGAAATCTCCTCATAGTCCGGGTCCTTCTCCTCAATCACTCTCTTGATTCCAGACATGGTAGTTTGACTGCTTCACTGACAGGAGAAAAAGAGAATCTCATATGTTATTACCCACACTAACATTCAAACTGACTTCAGGCCTCTACAGTCACATGATTTAATAGGGGAAGTCTGCCCTACAAATAGTAAGAGAGGAAAGGCTATGTTTTGAATGGCTGTTTCCCTTATTGCTCCTAGTTGTGATTTATCGAACTGCTCAGCTTGTCCCAAAACTCTGCATCGTTCCTGTTCCAATTTTGGTACATTCTACTATACAATCCAAGAGTGCAGCTCCACCTCCAGATTTGTTTCTCTCTACAAACACAGTCGGTAATACTTTTAAAAGTAAATTTTATACTGAGATGGCAGGCCAGAAAGCGGACGTTATCTGTCTTGCCACTGAACAGCTACAGCAATGCAAGATAGCCCATCCCCCACCTGGAGGGAACATCTTTACAGGTGAGAGTGGAGCTCGCTTTCCATGCTTTTTTTTTCTTGGCCCCTTTGCCAAGACTGCTAACAAAGAAGCCAGTTGTAATGGACTTACAATAGGGACATTTGCCCAGTCAGACGTAATCTGAGACAACCAACTTTTCTCCCACAAGCTAGTGAGGGATGTTCGCTACCAACTAAAGTGAAGGCACCAAATCCTGTTTCTAGTCCTCTGAATCATTCAATCCCTTATCACTGGAGTGTCTGCTTCTTCAGTGTTTAGTGAACATCCAAATTTGTCTGGATTAACTGATTAATACCAAATTCTAGTAAAGCTAGGATATCAGCAGCATGTTAGTTGTCATGCCCTTTCTTTATCATCTAATTATTATACAGTAATTTGTACAATGCAAATTGATTCATTCTTTGGTATCAACAAACTGGGCAAGCATAATTGTGAGTTTGCTGAGGTCCAAATATGCAACAAAGATTAAAAAAAAGAGCAACACCAGAAGAAAAAGCTAGGAAAGTTATACAGGTATGAGTTGGGGTATGAATTTAAACCATCGCAGATATACAAGTATAACTCTCCAATTTGATACTTTTATTCCAGAACGAGAATCCCTTTTTCCAGTTTCACTTATGTTGCTTTGGATGGGGTTTAAACTAAGCCCAAAAAAGCCATTCTTATTCCAGAATAAGAGAGTTCACAAAGTGAGTTATACTTGTATTAACTAGAAAAAAGTTTCCCATGTAAACAAGACATTAAAAATCTGAAATTATGTAAGGATTTGCTTTAACATAGAAGTCTGCATTTCTCATTCAATAATTTACGCAAAAAATGATATGACAGCAAGTATGCTTATGTCAGCTGTAACTATGTCTAAAAAACGTGCCTTTCACAATCAGGTACAGTTGAGAAACATTTTGCACGTGCTTTTATTTTTTACCTTTGAGATATCAGGAATGTAAAGTCTGGTTTCCCCTGCCTTTGCTAGGTAGTGTGGGAGGTGTTCAATGAGGGTTTTAAACTCTCTGCCCTTTTTCAAGGAGTGGAGTGTTGAATCTCAAACAACTGTCCTCTTTGTTGCTGCAGTTAAACGGATATTAACAAAAGCCGGTTTAAACAGTGAGAATAAAAGTTATTTTCTTTCAATTCCTCAGCTTTCAACTGTGATTTATGTAGCCACTAGTCTTCCAGGTGCCTTTACAGTTTGCAGGGGAGACAAGACCTGAATTTGAAAGGAGAAAGGAAAGAAAAATTCTTCGGTGATCTTTATGTGGAAAGAGCGAGGGCCCCACGCGGTTACCGGGACCCCTGGATTTGGGGAGAACGTGGCTACTCGCAAACAGGGCATGACCCTCCTCCGCCACTCACGTCTCCCGTTGAGGAGGCAAACGTGCCACCTTTGTGTCTCCTGGCTATGGGGTGCTCGTGGGCTCGCGCATCCCCCCAGCTACACGTACCGCAACCCCCCTGCCCGTTCAGGGACCCGACCCGCGTCCGACCCAGCCTCAGGGGGGAGCTAGCTCTGCCGCAGCCCCGGGGCAAGAAGAGGGGGGTGGAGCCGGGGCGCCCCCTGGTGCAGGGCAGCGGCCCGGGGGCTATTGCCCCTGCAGAGCCTGCACGGAGGGCAGGACGGGGGGCAGAGCGCCGGGCAGGCCCCGCCTGCTGCCCCCGAGCCATGCGGCCGCCCCCGCATTGTCCCCGCGCCGTGCTACCCCGTCCCCGCGCGGCAGCCTCACCGCCTGCCGGGGTCCGCTGCTCGCCTCCTCCAGCCGCCGGCCCCGAGCGCTCAGCGCGGCTCCCGGCCGCCCTGTGCAGCAGCCGCCGCCGCCATCGGCCCAGCGACCTGCTTGGCTCGGCTCCGGCCGCCCGTCACTGCGAGGGGCGGGAGCCGCGCAGGCGGACGGCGGCGAAGGGGCGGGGCGGCCTCCGCGGGCCGGGCGTAGCCGAGCAGCTGCCAGCCCCAGCTCGCCTGTGGCTCGGGGCAGATCGAGGGCGGCCCCGGTCTGTCCTGACCCGCTGGGGCCTGGGCCGCAGCCAGGCGTTCTCCAGCGGGGCCGCCGCTCCTGGGTGACCTTCGAGTTGCCCAGTTGGAGACCCCCGGGACGGGTCAGGAAAAGCCCCCGGACAGACACCGGCAGGCTGTGGCCAGGGTCGCGTTTGGGACCCAGTCTCTCTGTTAGGAAGGGCCCTGCAAGGGGTAAGGCGGCTCTGCACAGCGCCTGGAAGGCAAAGCGCCCTTGTCACACAGGAGACTGATGTGAAGGGAACTATCACAGTTTCTCTCTCGGGAGTAAACATCTTGCTGTGTGTCTCAACGAGCCGTCGGCAGCCTGGCTTATCACTTTTTAACTCTGCCTCGTTCACTCTGGCTGACCTGCTACAACCAAGGGACACATTGATCAAGTGAAATGTTCTTTTAAAAATAACGGCTCCACTCTCTCATAGTTTTTCCCGTCTGAAAGCGATCAATACTGGCATTTGGGGAGAGCAAGAGGAACTCTGCTGGAACAGGCTGGAGGGATTAGGAGATGTGGGGATTTGTTGTTTGTCTGAAAGGCAGAGTGGAAACTAGTAAATATTTTGCTCAGAAAAGAGACATTTGGCTTATGTGCAGGGCTGCCAGCCAGACGTCTGATTTTGACCTGTCCCATGTCTAATCCAGCTTTGTATTTTTGGGATCATACTAGAATCAACGGTGTGCAGTGACAATTGTAGGACTGCTAACTGTCGTCATCTACCGCTTCTGTTGCAACTCTGCTCTGATGCTCCCCAGCAACAAGCTCAGGGGATCTGTACTGGTCTTCCTGGATGCTGCGGGCAGCAGACGGTGCAGTAGAACTGCTAACTGTCCTCAGACATGTAGCTTGGCCGGGGTTCTGGGAAAATCTTCCTTGCCCAGCTCCTAGCAACCTGCAGGGCATGGTGAACGGCTCCACCACTTCCCCTGCAACTCTGCTCCCCAGCGACAAGCTTGGGGAATCCATTCATGAATCCTGGACAGTAGTAAGGAGCAGTTCAACTATAGGCTGAACATGTGTAGAATGGTGGTAGAACATGCCTTTGGATGTTTAAAAGCTCGCTGGCGCTGTTGGTCAGACTTCAGAGCAACCAACATTCCCATTGTTATTGCTGCTTGCTGTGTGCTCCATAATATCTGTGAAAGTAAGGTGAAGATATTTATGGTGGGGTGGGAGGTTGAGGCAAATCGCCTGACGTCTAATTTTGAGCAGCCAGACACCAGAGTGATTAGAAGAGCACAGCAAGGCGCGCTTGTGCATCAGAGAGGCTTTGAAAACCTGTTTCATGACTGGCCAGGCTTCGGTGTGACAGTTGTGTGTGTTTCTCCTTGAAGCAAACCTACCCCCTTTGTTGATTTTAATTCCCTGTAAGCTAAGCACCCTCCCCCCTTCGAAATAAAGTAATTATTGTTTTGAAAACATGCATTCTTTCTTTATTAATTTAAAAAAAACAGAGAGAATGGACAAGGTAACCTGGGTGACGTGGGGGAGGAGGGAAGGACAAGGCCACATTGCTTATTGTAGCCACACTGAAAATCAAACTGTTTGAATGACAGCCTTCTATTGCTTGGGCCATCCTCTGGAGTGGAGTGACTGGGTGTCCAGAACCTCTCCACCCCACAACCACGTTCTTGGGCATCTGGGTGAGGAAGCTATGGAACATGGGGAGGAGGGTAGGCAGTTATACAGTGGATGCAGCAGGGGTCTGTGCTCTTGGCTTTTCTGGAGTTCCAACAGACGCTTCATCATGTCTGTTTGCTCCCCCATTAGCCTCAGCATCGCATCCTGCCTCCGCTCTTCGAGCTCAGTTCTTTCCTGGCTTCTGCCCTGAATGCCTCCATGCATTAAGCTGTGCCCTATCAGTGTGGGAGGATTGCATGAGCTTGGAAAACATGTCATTGCGAGTGCATTTTTTTCGCCTTCTAATCTGCGATAACCTCAGAGACGGAGATGATAGGGGTTCTGGTGGGACTGCATAGTCACCTGTGCTGCTGAGTTTGCCATGCTGACCAAACAGGAAATTAAATTCAAAAGTTCCCAGAGCTTTTCCTGTGTAACTGGCTAGTGCATCGGAGTTCAAAGTGCTGTCCAGAGCGGTCGCAATGGAGCACTCTGAGATAGCTCCCAGAGGCCAATACAGTCGATTTGCATCCGCACTACCCAATTCAATCCAGTAAAGTCCATTTTACTGCTACTCCCCTCACCAGGGAGAAGCACAGAAGTTGATTTTAAGAGCCCTTTAGGTCAGCGGAATGGGGTTGGTTTTGTGGACGCATTCATTTTTAAATCATCCTAATGTGGCTAAATTCAACCTAACCCCATAGTGCAGACCAGGCCAAAGAGAAGTCATTTTGTGAAGCTGGTTAAAAGGGTTTAGGGCTGACAGCATGGGATATGTTTTCTTTAAAAGGATCAGCAGCATAAACTGGAATCATATGAAATGTATTTATTGGAAAGTAGGGGAGACACATGATACATTTCAGATAAGGATAGTAATTTATATTTTCTTGTCAAGAGGGAGAGCTGGTGAAGACACCAGGCAGCACAAAGGTTTTCACCATTCTGGAAAATGTATGTATCTATTCCAGAGCTGATCAAGTTAGAGGAGGCTTGTATTTCTGCACTACGAGTTCTCCCCAAAGAAAAACTGTACACCTTTCTGCTTTCTCCCATGCTGTCCCCCACCCATGGGAGGAGCTCCCTGTAAATATCTGCAAAGCTAGTTCATTGTCCTTCCAATCCCTCCTTCAACTGTCTTCTGACATGAAGCATACAAAAACAGGACAGTGGTTAGGCATCCACTGTGCTGTGATGACTGTTTTCCACTGTTGACCAGTATTGTCTCATTTTGTAGCACTTGTGTCAAGGTTCCTCCCCACTCTGAACTTTAGGGTACAGATATGGGGACCTGCATGGACACTTCTAAGCTTAATTACTAGCTTAGATCTAGTAACACTGCCACCATCCAGAAATTCAGTGTCTGGAACACTTCCTGTCCCCCAAAAACCTTCCCCTCCCTGGGCAGCCTTGAGAGGCTTTTTCACCAAGTTCCTGGTTAACACCAATCCAATCCCTTGGATCTTAACACAAGGAGAATTTAACCATCCCCCCCTCCTTTCCCGCACCAATTTCTGGTGAGTCCAGATCCAATCCCCTTGGATCTTAAAACAAGGAAAAATCAATCAGGTTCTTAAAAAGAAAGCTTTTAATTAAAGAAAGGTAAAAATCATCTCTGTAAAATCAGGATGGAAAATACTTTACAGGGTAATCAGATTCATATAGCCCAGAGGAACCCCTTCTAGCCTTAGGCTCAAAGTTACAGCAAACAGAGGTAAAATCCTCTCAGCAAAAAGGAACATTTACAAGTTGAGAAAACAAAAATAAGACTAAGACGCCTTGCCTGGCTGTTACTTACAAGATTGAAACATGAGAGACTGATTCAGAAAGATTTGAAGAGCCTGGATTGACGTCTGGTCCCTCTTAGTCCCAAGAGCGAACAACCCCCTAAACAAAGAGCACAAACAAAGACTTCCCTCCACCAAGATTTGAAAGTATCTTGTTCCCCCCATTGGTCCTCTGGTCAGGTGCCGGTCAGGTGCCAGCCAGGTTTACTGAGCTTCTTAACCCTTTACAGGTAAAAGAGACATTAACCCTTAACTATCTGTTTATGACAACTTGTCTATTTGTTGTAACCACTCATTGTCTCTTTAGGGCAGGTATACTCTTTGGCCTGGTCTATGTGCGGGGTGGGTGTCGATGTAAGATACGCAACTTCAACTACGGGAATAGTGTAGCTGAAGTCAATGTATCTTATAACTTACCTCCCATCCTCATGGCGCGGGATCGACGGCCGCAGCTCCCCCGTTGACTCTGCTTCCACCTCTTGCCCTGGTGGAGTTCCGGAGTCGATGGGAGCACATTTGGGGATTGATTTATTGCGTCTAGACGAGATGCGATAAATCGATCCCCGATAGATCGATCGATCGCTACTAGCTGATCCGGCCGGTAGTGTGGACATATCCTTTGATCTGCGTTTATATTGCACTACGGGGCCCTGATCCATGATAGGGCCCATCGGTGTAATCATAATGCAAATGATAAGCATGAACAAATTTTAACAAACATCACTGGCACATTTTGGTTATTTGCCAGCCGCTTGCCAACATTAAGAATAAATATCTGTACTAAGGAAATAGTATTCACCTCATACTATCTCACGCTGTCTGGAGTGGTTCAAGATTGTGAGTGCCAACCTAAGAGCAGACTGTCAAAAAGCAGGGCACACACTCCACACTGATGGTGTGTTCTATAATTAGATTTCACCAACTCAGTAACAAATGTTAACTCCTGGATCACTGTAACAGTTTTACCATGGAGTTACAGGCAGTCCCTTGGGCACTGCAGACTATCTTGGCACTCAGGCAAGCTGGACTCAGACTCATAGACTCTAGGACTGGAAGGGACCTCGAGAGGTCATCGAGTCCAGTCCCCTGCCCTCATGGCAGGACCAAACACTGTCTAGACCATCCCTAATAGACATTTATCTAACCTACTCTTAAACATCTCCAGAGATGGAGATTCCACAACTTCCCTAGGCAATCTATTCCAGTGTTTAACTACCCTGACAGTTAGGAACTTTTTCCTAATTCCAACCTAAATCTCCCTTGCTGCAGTTTAAGCCCGTTGCTTCTTGTTCTATCATTGGAGGCTAAGGTGAACAAGTTTTCTTCCTCCTCCTGATGACACCCTTTTAGATACCTGAAAACTGCTATCATGTCCCCTCTCAGTCTTCTCTTTTCCAAACTTAACAAACCCAATTCCTTCAGCCTTCCTTCATAGGTCATGTTCTCAAGACCTTTAATCATTCTTGTTGCTCTTCTCTGGACCCTCTCCAATTTCTCCACATCTTTCTTGAAATGCGGTGCCCAGAACTGGACATAATACTCCAGTTGAGGCCTAACCAGCGCAGAGTAAAGCGGAAGAATGACTTCTCGTGTCTTGTTTACAACACACCTGTTAATGCACCCCAGAATCATGTTTGCTTTTTTTGCAACAGTATCACACTGTTGACTCATATTAAACTTGTGGTCTACTATGACCCCTAGATCTCTTTCTGCCATACTCCTTCCTAGACAGTCTCTTCCCATTCTGTATGTGTGAAACTGATTGTTCCTTCATAAGTGGAGCACTTTGCATTTATCTTTATTGAACTTCATCCTGTTTACCTCAGACCATTTCTCCAATTTGTCCAGATCATTTTGAATTTTGACCCTGTCCTCCAAAGCAGTTGCAATCCCTCCCAGTTTGGTATCGTCTGCAAACTTAATAAGCGTACTTTCTATGCCAACATCTAAATCGTTGATGAAGATATTGAACAGAGCCAGTCCCAAAACAGACCCCTGTGGAACACCACTTGTTATACCTTTCCAGCAGGATTGGGAGCCATTAATAACTACTCTCTGAGTACGGTTATCCAGCCAGTTATGAACCCACCTTATAGTAGCCCCATCTAAATTGTACTTTCCTAGTTTATCTATAAGAATATCATGCGAGACCGTATCAAATGCCTTACTAAAGTCTAGGTATATCACATCCACCGCTTCTCCCTTATCCACAAGACTCGTTATCCTATCAAAGAATGTTGTCAGATTAGTTTGACACGATTTGTTCTTTACAAATCCATGCTGGCTATTCCCTATCACCTTACCACCTTCCAAGTGTTTGCAGATGATTTCTTTAACTACCTGCTCCATTATCTTCCCTGGCACAGAAGTTAAACTAACTGGTCTGTAGTTTCCTGGGTTGTTTTTATTTCCCTTTTTATAGATGGGCACTATATTTGCCCCCCTTCCAGTCTTCTGGAATCTCCCCCGTCTCCCATGATTTCCCAAAGATAATAGCTAGAGGCTCAGATACCTCCTCTATTAACTCCTTGAGTATTCTAGGATGCATTTCATCAGGCCCTGGTGACTTGCAGGCATCTAACTTTTCTAAGTGATTTTTTACTTGCTCTTTTTTTATTTTATCTTCTAAACCTACCCTCTTCCCGTACACATTCACTATACTAGACATTCCTTCAGACTTCTCAGTGAAGACCGAAACAAGTCATTAAGCATCTCTGCCATTTCCAAGTCTCCCGTTACTGTTTCCCCCTCCTCACTGAGCAGTGGGCCTACCCTGTCCTTGGTCTTCCTCTTGCTTCTAATGTATTGATAAAAAGTCTTCTTGTTTCCCTTTATTCCCATAGCTAGTTTGAGCTCATTTTGTGCCTTTGCCTTTCTAATCTTGCCTCTGCATTCCTGTGTTATTTGCCTATATTCGTCCTTTGTGATCTGACCTAGTTTCCATTTTTTATATGACGCCTTTTTATTTTGTAGGTCACGCAAGATCTCGTGGTTAAGCCAATAGTGATAAATGGTCACTTACACAAAGATCACAAAATACTGAGGTTGCTCCCAGTCTCAAGAGACCAGACACTTTCCCAGATCAATTTGTACCTTAGATCTCACACCAAAGACAATTCTGGTAGCCAATTCTATTGTAAACGATTTATTAACTAGGAAAAAGAAATGAGAGAGTTATTTACAGGATAACGCAAACAACATATAAGCACAGATGAGTCACAGTCTTATGTTCCAAAAAGTGACAGAGATGTAGTAGTCTGTCCACTGAATGTCTTTTAGGGCTAACCCAGGCTGATCCTCAAGAACTCTTCTTTTGTTTCTTAGCTCCAGCCCTTGTGAGTCCAAACAGCAAGAGAGAACCATTTGTTCTTGTGAGCATCTTTATATGCCCTTCCCCCAGAGTTCAAACCGATGGAACAAGAGCTCCTGCCCATAACTTCATGGGTGGGTGGGGCAATCAACAAAAGTTTTTGTTCTACAATTGCCATTTAGTCTTGATAGTCCTTCTTGATGGGTGGGATGGGACGGGGAGAACACTCTTCCTGCCTAGTTTCACAAGCTCAGAGGAGGCATTTTTACAATTATAAAGCAAAATGTTCATATTACCTTATAGCATGGGATACAGACTTTACAAGTAAGATTAATGCATGTAGCAACTTACACGCCTTTTACAGAGTCTACACACATCTTTATAAGTTTAACGCCTATATTGAACAATATTAATGCAGGTGAACTGGTCTGGTTTCCAGCTATGAATTTGTCAGTGCTCAGCTAACACCTACAGCCTTGGCAAGAACTGACACTTCATTTACCAGCATCACAATATAAATATCAAATTAAGTGCATTTAAATTTCTATTTTTGTTTCGGAATTGGGTTGGGTGTTTCTTTTTTAACCAGTGTTTGGAAAATAGAAAAAATACATACATAAAAAGATTCCTTTATAATTACAAAGGGTATTCAGGACCTATTATCGCAACTTAAAAGATACTAATTTTGCATAGTGTTCAGACTTAATTGTTTTAAGTCCTTCTTAGCATACATATTGTCCACCATTACTTGGGAACGGAAGGTAAAGACTAGTAGTTCTATAGCACAATAAATATCCTTCAAGACTAGAAAAAGAAAGGAAAAATAATAAAGGTATTTTACATATCAGTGTAATTTCAAAGCAACATTTTAATTTTTTTTTGAACAGTAAATAGTGAAAGTGCATGATTATTAAAAAAACACGATTATTACAAAAAAGTACATAACAGGAAATAAAGTATAAACAGATCAAGATGCAAGACAAAAAACAGCTCAGGAAATGAAAGTAAAAACTTATTTCACACACGATAATTTGCACAAAAAGTAGCACTCTTAGCTTGTCTGCAAAGCCTTATTAGCAGTGAGTTGCAGCAAACGCATATTACAAAGATTTTTTTTCCTTATAAAATATACTACACTCTGTTTACTGTTTATAGTATTTCACAATATACTAAATGAGAACTTGAATTGTCAAAATATCAGCAAGATTAATTTTGCGGTGTCCTCTTTCTTTCTTTCTTTCACTTATGGCCAGATTCAGATACCAATAATCGTGTCAAACAGTACCTTGCTCCACAAATACTCCCATTGACTCTGGAGTAAACTGTTACCCAACAGCATTAAAGGTATGAGAACTGGACCCTTATTTTCTAATTTGCAATGGGGATAGCAAAGACTCTGCTGTATTATATGATATTTAGGGCCAGATCCTGCAAACCCTGTGATCTCTACTTGGCTTCAGTACCAACAGTCAGGCAAAAAATGTTTTCAGGTTCTGCCCCTCAGGCCCTGATCCCACAATTATATCTGTGATTAGTGTCAATCAAGGACAATGGAACAACTCAAATGAACAAATGTTCCCAAGACAAGTTTTTTAGTTTATACCCTTTTCCTCAATAACGTTATGAATATGTTTTAGTTTGGTTTTATCTTCTTTCTGTTCTCTGCTTAAAGGAAAAGGAGGTGGAAACATGTGGAGCTGTTGAAATGATTAATACTGTGAGCCTGCTGTTTTCAAGATTTAATGTGTTCTAAGAACAATTCCCAGATACCTACAAAAGTATTTATTTTCATTGCTTTGTAAACAGCAGGCTGCTCTTTTGTTACCCGGGGTTCTTTCAACCTAAAGCTCTTGGTAACTTTACTCTGTGCAAGGAGGTGTCAGGAAATAAATCAGGGGAGACACGGCCGTCCGACCAATAGATGGCTGGCACAAACAGGACAACACAAGAGTGCTTTCACTTAAAGCTAAATTTTACTTAGTCTCAAGCACTTACACACGTTGGCAACAAGTTAGTAAAACACCCCCAACCCTTGATAATTACCAAACCTGAGTGTGGCTCTCGAGTCAGCGGCAGGCTTCCGGTGGCCAAATCTTCCGTCTGCTGGTAGGGACTGCAAGATGTATCCAGAGGGAGAGTCCAAAGTGTCCCCAAATGAGTCCAACTATCTCAAGCTTTATCCCTTTATTTATACATTAGTAATAGAATGATATATCCCTTAAAGAAACCTTGTCAAGTAAAAGCAGCAAAGAATCCTGTGGCACCTTATAGACTAACAGATGTTTTGGAGCATGAGCTTTCGTGGGTGAATCTGAGGAAGTGGGTATTCACCCACGAAAGCTCATGCTCCAAAATGTCTGTTAGTCTATAAGGTGCCACAGGATTCTTTGCTGCTTTTACAGATCCAGACTAACACGGCTACCCCTCTGATACTTGTCAAGTAAGCAGTTTCAAGCAAGAGGTTCTTTCTGACTATTGATTAACCAGGTGTGGGTTTTCCAGAGTCTGCAGTTCTGAGACCCCAATAAACATTCCTACTTTTTTTAACATGCATGTATCAACAACTTCAACAGGAGTCTTATCAGGAAGGACACGGGGTCAAGCTGCCCTCTCCATGGCACCCTAAACCCCCTCCCCTCCTGCCTTGGTCAAGCTGAGTTTGCTGAACGATCAATTTACAGCTTGCTGACTAGGTTGCTTTTTAACAATAAGCCATAGTGGTTTTAGGCACTTTACTGGTTTGCCAAAGTCTCCTCGTACACTTTCATGTGAGATTACTTCTGTCAGTGCGGAGATCACTCATTTTCTGAGAGTTTTAATTCATTTTTTAATGTCTGGGTAAGATTAATTTGGTTCTCACAAATGATACTGGAAACACTCTGGCCCCATTGTGAAACACTGAGGCGGCAAGTACATTGCTGGCACGACAAACTTGATGGTTCCCATTACAAAACATTTATTTAAAAATGCTATATACCTGATGGGTAAAATACTTAGTCTCACACATAACTAGCGGGCCTGATTCAGCTCCACAGAAACAAATGGGAATACTTAAATTTTCTGATGTAAGTTTGAATCAGGCCCTTCATCTTGTCAAGGTGTCACCCCCACTCTGAACTTTGGGGTACAGATGTGGGGACCTGCATGAGATAACCCCTAAGCTTATTTACTAGCTTAGATCTAGTAGCTGCCACCACCAAATAGTTTAAACAAATGTTTATGGGAGAGTCATTTGGAAACTCTGCCTTCCCCCCAAATATTTCTCCAGTCTTTATCCTACTTTTCCTGGCAGGATTGAGACTGATTCACCTCCCACCAAATCCTGGTGAGCCCAGATCCAAAAAACCCTTGGATCTTAAGACAAGGAAAAATCAATCAGGTTCTTAAGAGAAGACTTTTAATTAAAAGGGAAAGGGTGAAAGGACTACCTCTGTGAGATTAGCATGCAAGCTACTCTCACAGACAACAGATTCAAAACACAGAGGATTTCCCTCTGGGGAAAACCTTAGTTACACAAAGAAATCCAATTTGATTCTCCCTCTATGCAAAAAAGTCACAAAAGAAAATAAACGTAATCTAATACATTCCTTCTCTAAATACTATTTTTAAAAAATGTTAGATGGCTGATTCCTGGATCCTTCACACCGGCACAAACTTTTCTGAACAGACCAAAGACTGATTTCCCACCTCTCTCTTTGAAAACATCTGGTCTGCACATTGGTTCCTCTGGTCAGGTGTCAGCTAGGCTATGTGAACTTCTTAACCCTTTACAGGTAAAAGAGGAATTAACCCTTAACTGTCTGTTTATGACACATCTGCTCTTGGGTAAGAGCAGCACCAGCATTTAAATTACTCCCATTGCAATATAAATGGTGTCTATTATCAATTCTGCAATAATTGACTTTATTAGCTTTAGATATATCTTGAACTATACTGAGAATCGGGTCCCAAGCAGTGATGGAATAGTATCTTTGGAAGTACAAGCACTGTACATCCACCTCTTGAAATATATTAAATAAGGGAGGGGAAGGTGATGGCTGCTTGGGTCTCAATGGAGCCCAGTAATCTTTAAAAATTGTGTTTAGACAAACATCTCATGTTTTTATTTTTCATAGTTTTTCTACCTTCGTTCAACTTTAGTAATATAATCTGCTTTCTCCTTGATCTTGAAATCAGCATTCTTAAGGCAACATTTTCCATTTGTGGATGCCCACACTGGAGACATCTTAGTCTGAAACAAACCTATAAGAAGTTTGCAATAAGATGTTAAGGGGTTGGCTACAGATCTCCTCTTACTCACATAGACACAGGGAGTGAGCTGCATTTGCACCATGGACTCTGAGGGGATGGGGTCTGTGCTGCATTGAGTGTTCTGTGCTCCTGTGCTCCTTCCCTTTGTGTGTGTGTGTGGTCTTAGGCTGCATTAAGTGTTCTGTGCTCCTTCCCTTTTACAGAGAGTGCGTATGTGCACACGTGCACATTGCAGGGAAAGCCATCCTGCCAGAGACACAGAGAGGAGGAGGATTCAGAGGTGCGGGGAACACACCATCAAACTAAACAATCTGGGAAAAACTCTGCAAGGGGGATCTGCAGTTTCCTCTCTCCCCAACCAAGCCTCCATCTGTGGATTCTTCCATGGGCTAAGCACAACACACAAAGCAATATTCAAAAGACAAATGTTTATTAGATACACTGAACTTAATTTTTAAAAAAAAGAATTATGCAAGAAATACATTTAAATATAACAAGTACATAACGTTATTGAAATTCTGTGCTACATTACAAAAAGGCATCTTTTTCCACTGCCAACATAAAGTGAAGATCTCTAAAATTGGCTTTGTGCAAGGTAATATTCAACTGATTCTGGTACATGTTAAGTGGTTTGCACTTTTGTTCAGATCTGATTTGTGCTGTACCAATTTGTTCCTGAAAATGACATTAGCTCCTGGTGGAACAAAATGTTTTAATGTTCTGTACAAAAGGAAACTGGCCAACACCTCCAAACAAAACCCAACAACAACAATGAACTGCTTCCAAAAAGGAAAACACAAAACATAACCCCAAGTGTGGAAAGAATATCTGTTGTTTAGTGGGTGTATTCTCTTTCGCTGGAGAGGTAACGCCTATTAATATGACTCAAAGTTATTATGTGGATGTGCACTGAAAGGAGAAGACACTTGTGTCATGTGCTCACTCATATGAAATGAATACCAATACATTGTATTCAAGTCTCTTAGTCTCACTTATTGCCAGGTTGCATTATACAGTTGCTTCATATTACATACTTCGAAGTGGGAGGGGGAGGGAAGGGGGCGGAGCGGGAAATGTGTTGTCCTAAACAAGATATTTCTTACAGAAATTTCAGCCAAGTCCTGAACTAAGTTACTAACAAAAAATGCACTGTACACTTTAAGGACAGTTGGCTAAAAACAGCAACATTACTCTCCTTTGTCACAGTGGGAGTTGTGGAAACAGAAAATAGAGAATGGAAAACGCACACTATTACATCCCCCCAACAATTAAATCCCCCATCACTTTAAAAAAAACCCAAAATGTACATATTCTGCATAAATTGATTTAATTGTGCTTTAAATTAATGAATGTAAAGATTACTGTCATTGACAAGGACATTACTGTTCTGGGCAGTAAAACTGACCTTCACAAAATATTCGGGAGGAACAATACAAGCTCATACTGAAAGTAGATGAAATATTAGTGAGTTCAAGGCACACATATTTTGGCAACTTTCAACACATTCTTTTCTTTGGAACCAGTGGTACAAAAGAAGCTGCAATTACACATCTGCCATCATCACTTAAGTACAGCTACCTACATGCAGCACAGAGTGGCTTTACCTATTTATCATTTTTGTAAAAGATCATCATAAGCACTATCACAAAATGATCAGAAAATCTAATCACACACACATAATACATACACACAAATAATTAAAAATATTGACTGAACATTATGATATGATAAAGAGGAGAATTTCCTGTAAATAAAACTCTCAGGCAATGTTATCTATGGATACACACTACTAAGTTACCTGGACTCTTGTACATAACATCAGTTATGAAAAACTGCTGCCATGTGTTGTCAGTGCCTTGAGAACTCGTGACTGACAGATCTGGCCTGGAGGGACAGTGGAAGGCTGGCTTCTATTTTTGCAATAGTATTGATTGAATTGAGACATTCAGAAAAAGCTAAGATTGCAGTGGATTTTTACTGAGGCTACCTGAAGGCTAGACTATGTAAAAACAACAACAACAACAAACTTGTATGCAAGATATGTGAATATAATTATTTGGCTCCATGCCAGATACCATACTTCTACCTGAAATTATACCTTGCCTAACAGATTCTCTTTCAGTACTTAGGACAGAGACTTTTTAATCAGATACACTAACAAATTTAATTTGTACCTTCTCATATGCAAAAGAATAAGTTCAAATGAAAACATCTGCCTTGCTTCTGAGTGACAAAGGGTATGTCCACACTACCTGCCGGATCAGTGGGTAGCAATCAATCTATCGGGGATCGATTTATCGCGTCTCGTCTAGACTCGATAAATTAATCCCCGAAGGTGCTCCCCGTCAACTCCAGAACTCCATCAGGGCAAGAGGCGGAAGCAGAGTCGATGGGTGAGCCGTGGCCATAGATCCCACACTGTGAGGACGGGAGGTAGGTAAGTCGAAATAAGATACATCAACTTCAGCTACGCTATTCTCATAGCTGAAGTTGCGTATCTTACATCAACCCCCACCCCCACAACCCAGTGTAGACCAGACCAAAGTCGAGCAAGTTTTAAAATTTGCTTGAATTGGTGATTGCCTCCTTCAACTGTAAAGAAAACGTCGTCCAAATAGAGCAAGTAAGAAAACTGAATCCTCCTGAGCTTCATCACTAGAAGGACCACAAGCATATCAACATGTGCATCTTTTTCTCTAAAGCTGAAGACAACGAGTTGCCACACATGATGTTGTTTTGTTAAATGAGTCAATATCTGAGATCATGAACTGTAAGAGTGTCTAGAAAGTCCTGGTTACAGCAACCTCAACTATCAAATGAATGCACTGGAATTTATCTGTTACCTCTCCCACCCATCTATTCAGATTCTTTCTATAAATTTTCTTCTGAACTGGAATGAGAATTAGTTTATAACTCCATCACCTCCCCTTTATGGTAGGGAACAATGAAGGTCCAGTGCAGTATCAACACATTGTGGAGGAGGAGAAGAATCTTAAATAGTAAGGAATTGATTATTTCTCATCTTGTGTCCTGGCACCTTATCAATTTAAACAGGATAACCTGACTAATCACACAAGATAAGGCAGTGAACTCAGTCTGTCTTCTAGAGAATAGCTAACAATCACCAGTGTCTCCTGCTTTAAAGCGCAGATGTCCAAAGTTTCCTCTTTGAACTTCTCCTCTGTGAAGATGAACACTTCCTTTTCCTCCATCATCAGCCTTTTCCTGAAGCTTACAGAGTGCTGAAAATCCTATAAAAATTCTGGCTGAATTAATATAGGAGGAGTCCATATCAACATCTCCTGAATTAAAGGTATCTGTGCACCATGGAGTAAGAATATCAAAACAATTTTTAATGCTGCTGTATTAGTGCATGAGGCAAAAATCAGTAATATGTTGAACTTCCACTGTTATGAGAGAAAACACAGTGCTTAATCCTTGGATCATATAGGATGCACACACTGCAAGATGAACTATCCAATGGTACATATGGAAGAGGTCCCACAAGTTCAGCCTACTCTGAAGGCATACGGGGTATGAGCGAACTGACCAGAAAATGAGCAACTACTAGACTCTAGGAAATGCAACGTGCTGGTGATTATAAAACTGATGTCATGCATGCTGTGTTTAAAAGCAAAAGGTTGTAGACCTCTCTAGAATGCACTACTTAAATTAAATCAAGTTGCAATTAAGTACCAATGTTCTTTTCAGTCAATGCCAAGATTCCGAAAAGTGGAGTGACAAAGCTCATGAACATCAAAACTCAGAAGGAAAACTTTTAATCTAGCTTCTTTTAAAGCTATGAGATTTAAGGAAATTACTTTTCTCTGTTGGCCAAACATTAAATAAACACTTAACAGTGAGTTTTTAAATGGGTGGAACAGCTAGAAAAGATTTTGCCCTGTTTCCCAAACATAGCTATTTTGAAATTATATCCTTGAGAAGATCTCATTCCCTGGGAGCTAGCACAAGTTGTGACTTTTCATCATGAAGATCTTTTGATTAGACTGAAAGGTACTTCCGTATTTTCTCTCAAGGAATGCAAGTAGATTTTTTTTTTGTCCATCAGGGCACGTAAGATCCAATTAAATGGGTTTGAATGATGGTGAATCTTTGAATCCATCTGTCCCTAACTGAAACGTCTTGGAGAACAAGTGACCCAAGAAAGTGGCTCCATATATAATAGATCCCTCTAGACCATGTTAGATTTTCAATAACAAGTAGTTTTCTTTTACATTTTAAAAATTATTACTTTGACAGAATGGGTGATAACGTCAACTATATATGTACTGAGTCAAAAATATTAAATATTGACTGTTCACTTAAAAAGGAATTACTGCATAAATTACTTCTGCTATTTTAGCTATACTCAACACATTACCTCTTCCATTACTGGTACAGGGTCTAAAAAGCTGCATGCAAAAAAGTTTCTTCTACATCTAAATGTCTGTATTTACTGGTATAGTAAACAGCTACTTTCAAAATTAGTATGTAACAGTAATAAGATACATGTAAACAGTTAACATAGAAAAGACAACATTCTAGACTATAAACTGAATCTTCAGACACAAGGAAAGCAATGTGTTTGTATTTACAGAGTCTTATGAACACAAATAAAAAGTAATCACCACACAAATAACATTATAATATATCTACTAAATAAAAAACAGTTCAGAACAGATTACTATAACAATCAACAGTCAGTATCTTAATACAAAAAGGAAGGAAGTTGGGGGAAATGGAAATCTATCTTAATATCTTATTTCTAATCAGGTGTTCCTTCCATAATTATGTTTTCACTTACAATGATGGCACAAACTATTTACCATGTTACTACAAAACAGTTACTGTGTAACTACCATTGCTGTCAATGGACCTTATTCACAGGTGCTGGAATTATATTTTCAAAGACTGGCTTGGTGAACAGGGACCCAAGGAATCCAGAAAACGATTAATTTATCTGATTCACTTTTCTTACACTACTCCATTTCTTCCAATTTAGGTCCACCTGAGTGTATACCACTCAGGGACTGCTTCACTAGTTACCTCTGTATCTGCATACGTTCCTGAGGTTACAAATGAAATGGCACAATGCACAGTTAATGCTCAGTGTTCCTTTATAATATCACCAGTAACTCAGTACTGAAAATGATGATTCTCTAAATGAGTCATTTCCATGCCAAGAGCCAAAATACCTATTTCATGGGAAAACTTGTGGGAAGGAGATGGAGAAGAAATTCCAAGGAGAACAGATTATGCTCCGGACATGTGGTTTGTTCCTATTTCCTACAGACTGAACAAAGAGTTCAGAACCCATAAATCTCCTGGGTCTGCTAGAGATTAGGGTTGTCCTTGAAGAGGCCCTTTGCATTCATCTGCTCCAGTACTGTCTGCTTTCCTGGCTGGCTGCTATCCTCAGAATTCCTCATAAAGGGAGTTCAAAGGGAATGGTGTCCCTAGTCTCCGTTTGTCAGAGGGTGGAGATGGATGGCAGGAAAGAGATCACTTGATCATTGCCTGTTAGGTTCACTCCCTCTGGGGCACCTGGCATTGGCCAGTGTCGGCAGACAGGATGCTGGGCTGGATGGACCCTTGTTCTGATCCAGTATGGCCATTCTTATGTTCTTAAAGTAAGGAGAGGCTTCATGGGGATAGAGGATATGGTGTCACTCTCTGCCTTCTGATGGGAAATTGGTGCAAGGAGCGAGCGTCCCTTCCACATGCAAACTCCAAAGCACTATGTCCAGTTTCATGAATTTGTGCCCCAACTATACAAACATATAGTTCTGTTATAGAGATCTAAGCAGGAATGGGAGGAATATCTTCAGCAAGATTTTCAGTTTCATTGAAAAGCAATGGGCCAAAATTTCAGAGGATACTTTGGAAGTCTCTAAGCCTTCAAAACTAAACAAGTTAAAATATACCCCTCACACAGTCACATGGTTAAATGGACGGGTCCCTGGGTAGTGTTCTGGTGATGTGGGGAAATTTTCAGGTCCACACGTGCCCCCTATAGGCTTTATGGGAGCTCAATAGCACTGGAAAAGGTGATTGTCTGAAATCGGTAGAAACAGAGTTGGCAGATATCCTGGAACTTCGCATAACGAGGTACCACAAAGATCAATTTATAAAACAGCAGAGTTAGGCCTGTAGTTCCTAGCTCTTTCTATCAACACAGAGTTTACACCGTGGAATTCATGAAGTTAGAATATCCCCTTGACTAGGGGTCTATTCATGCAGTAGAATGATGAAAGGTACCTTGCAGTTAGCAAAGAATGATACCAGGAACTAGCAGACTTCAGCTTTACAACTCAAGGAGGTCAGAACTGGGATACAAAACTGCTTCACAGAAGTGTGCCTATGCTGCAAGGGTCATTATTTTTCCATATGCATGTAGTCCAGTATTTGCACGACTTATAATAAATTATTAGCAACACTAAGGTCTGTTACTATGAAAACAATAGTTACTGCAACTTTTTGCAGTAGCTCAGAGAACAACCATGATGCCACTCTATTCCCTATCCATTTACAGATCTATAGTAGTGGGTGATCATGAAAAAAAATCTATTTGGTAAGCCAAGCAATTTTCTGATAAAAGAACATCATTCTGACAAGGTGGGTGAGATAATATTTTCTATTGGACCAACTTCTTCTGGCGAGAGAGACAAGCTTTTGAACTTACACAGAACTCTTCTTCAGCTCTATATAATCTCAAAAGCTTGTCTCTCTCACCAACAGAAGTTGGCCCAATAAAAGATATTGCGCTCACCCACTCTGTCTCTCTAATATCCTGGGACCAGCATGGCTACAACAACACTGCATCATGCCTGTTGATCAGAATGATATACACTCTTTTAAACCAACACATTTTTTGTAGGTCAATTTGGTAAAATCAACAGACTCTGAAATAACTGAAAAAATAATACAGACATCAGTCCTTAAGATATAGGCACAGCTATTTGTGAAGGCACATTCCCTACACAACATCCTAAATTTTAATTACTGATCACAAAGAAGGGGAAAACTATGTAAATATTAGTTCACCGCTATCAAGCCAGAAATGTCTGAACGGGTCCTGGATATGTTTGTAGATATTTTTTTTTTACCTTTTAATTAACTGAAAACATTTTGTTTTAAAAGGCACATGGATATTTAGTTTCATATGACACTGAAGGAAAAGTCAGTTTCCCATTTTATGAATCTTTGAAATTCTGTCCTGTACCAAGGCACAACATTCTTTCGTAAGATTTCCTTTCTTTACAGTTTAAAGCCTTTTTCATTGTATCTATGAATAGTCACACAGCCATGATACGATACTGGCCTGGGCATGGCTGCTACTCCCGTGATGATGCCTGTTGCAGGATCATAACAAAGAATGGTGTCTGTGGCTTCTCCATTTTCTCGTCTTCCACCAAGGATATAGATTTTGCCATTACACACAGACATGCCACAGTTTTCCTGTTTATCAAATACACAAACAAATACATGACTACTTACAAAACCAAACCCTATTCAAGGTTTGAGAGATAGTACAGCATTTTGATTACCAAAAGGAGATAGCTTAGTGCTATATTATTTCCTTCTGGTGCTGCCCACTGGAGAAAGCAGGATACTGCTCCTCTGGTCAACCCGGGGAAGTAGCTGCATAAGATAATCCTGAAGACTTGGGCTATTCAGGCATCAGGCTACGAGGGGTTGAAGCAGCTAAGCATCGCTGATTCAGACTTCTGTACATGAGATATCCAGTGTCTGGGGATAGTACAATTAAGCAGCTAACATAAGAAAACGGTGGAGAATGGAGGGATTGAAAGAAGAGAGAAAAGTGGAAAGACTAAATGTAACAAATGTGGACTGGGAACAGGGAGAGCGGTTAAGGGAACAGAAGTATGTAACAATTAGTGGTTAGAAAAAAGGAAAGGAAGACAGAGCCAGGGATAGAGTAAATAAGAGCCAAAGAAAGGAGATGCTGGGTTCTAGAGGAAAAAAGGGAGGCTAGGAGTTATTTTGTCTTAAAGGCGAGACAGAAAGAGGAGTCAAAGCGAAAACACTATGCAGAAAATGGTAAAAGGAAGAGATGGAAAGTGAGGAGAAGGGCAGAAGCAGATCTCTTTGAGGGCATTTTCCCCTCCATTTTACAGTGTTTCATTAGCAGATTTTCAAAAAACATGGTGAAATTTATTGCTATAGGATGACATACAAATAGTATCCCAAGGGAAAAGGCACACACAGAAATTCTGTTCAGAAGGCTCATTCACACATTGCTGTGACACTGCTCTCTGCTGCTTTTAGTTCTACACAGACCAGTTTCATGCTCTGTTTAAAACATTTTCCTACAACATTTTGTAGTTCTAATCAATTTCAAGGCAACAATACTTTGACTAAACAAAAGGATCCAATTGAATTTAGTATAAATCCATGTTCGGATATGTTAAATTGGGGCAGTGGTTTCCAATAAGAAGACTGCCCATTCTAACATATTGGCCCTCACCTGAAGTGTTACTTTTAGATGTTTCATGGTTTTTTTTTTAAGTGTCTAGACTATAAAGAGTAAGGATATGATTTTGTCATGGAGGTCATGAATTCTGTGACTTTAACAGAACTCCATGACTTCTTTGGTTTCAGCCCCCACCGGAGCAGCAGGGCTGAAGCAGCTATTTGGCCCTGCTGCAGGCACAGCACCAGGGCTGGAGCAGCGGCCAGGGGGGACTTCTGGGCTGGAGCAGTCACAGGGGCTGGAGCAGTGGCTGGGTGTGAAACAGAGGCCAGGACTGGGTTCTGGGCTGGAGCAATCACCTGGGCTGGAGTAGCAGCTAGGGCTGGAGCAGCCGCCCAGGTTAGAGCAGTGGCCAGGGCTGATTCAGCCCCCAGGGGCTGAAGCAGTGGCAATGGCTGGAGCTGGAGTAGCTGCCGGAGGGCTGGAAAAGCCACCTGGACTAGAGCTGTGGCCAGGGCTGGGTCAGCCTCCAGAGGCCAGAGCAGTGGCCAGGGCTGGGAGCTGTGGCCGGTGTTGGAAAGTCAAGGACAGGTTGTGGGCTTCCGTGACTTTTTGTTTATTGCCCGCGACCTGTCCATGACTTTTACTAAAAATACCCATGACAAAATCTTAACCTTAATAAATGAAAAGCTAAAACTAGCGAATCTGAGAGATGTAATTTAACAGAGTTTCATATCAAACTCATTTCATATCAAATTATTCATACAAGGAAAATAAAATACATTTTTAGATGTTTCCAAGTATTTTTAGTGTTTATTACCTGTCTGCTGAATGTATTCTGTACATGCATCCAATAATCCTCAACTGGATCATAGCAGTAAATTGCCTTGGTGAGCCCTCCCGCGACATAGATTAGATTGTTTAGAGATACAGCTGTTATGCATCTCTTTGCAATGGGGATAGTTGCACGGAGCAACCAAGAATTAGTATCAGGATCATATGATTGAACCTGAAAACAAGTAAACACATTTTAGGTTTAACACCACAAATGAACAAAATCAAACTTATTTTTTGAGGTACATACAGAAGTTTTGATTCAAAGAGATTAAAGATAACAGTATCTATTTGGAGTACCCAAAGTAACTCAAGATATTGCTACGTCAAAACAAACACCTTGTTCCTACTGTACATCTGTAACAATAAAAACAAAAAATATTAAACAGCAGCAACTTACATAATTACATTCTTTACTTAAATATGCTATTTCATTAAGAACGTGTATGGCTCTTAATACACAAAGCGAAAGATGATGTAACTACGACAAAGATTATTAATGGCACAACTGTGCTTTATTTAGTTAGCTTTTTCTACTGTGAGATATATACTTTGCATTCAGGCAGTAGGCTGGACCAGGAGAATTGTAATTCAGTTGAAATATCTCTCCTTATAATTTACATTTTTAGCAGTTTTATTAAGATACGTAGAAAGGAAATAAATATAGTTAACTAACCTTGTCAGAGCACGTGTTGTCATCAGGACCTCCACCAATCACAAACAATTTGCCTACACAGCTGGTTATTGCTGGAGAACTCACTGCTTCTTTAAGTGGAGCTACCTCTGTCCATCGATTGGAAAATGAATCGTAACATTCTACACTGCTGAGTCGACTTTGCCCATCATACCCTCCAACTACATACACCTATGCAAAACAAAGAGAAAATAGCATCTTTTTTATCTTTATCTCCAGTTTTAATAAAGCAAGTATAGGATTAAACTCATTCAAAGCTTCAGTACCTCAGTTCTGATTTGCTATATTTTTGAATGCATAGGTTTTCCCCCCAGAAAGCTTCTTTGCGGAAGAACAGGAATGTTGCCTTTTAAGATTCTGAGCTAAAGAATCTCAAGAGAGCAGCCATCCACTGGTATGTGGGGATACTGGAATCAATGGACACCAGAACATATATTACAAATATGGACAATAGATTTCCTTCTTACTTGAACATGCTCTATAAGAAATCTCTATGATTATCTTCACTGATATTACAAATTATATTCAGAAATAAAAAGAAACTCTATTTAACTTCACTCTTTTCTCCTCAACTTTTTACTTCTCTCTTTCCTGTCTAAAATGACATTCTTTACTCTGATTTACCTTTTGATCACGTATTTTCTTACCTGGCTGCCTATCACATAAGTTACAGTTTAAGAAAAAGAGACTGACAAATATATTACCATTAGCATATTGACAGATATACCATCTCTGCTCAATTTGTTCACCTCAGGTCAATCCCAACTTGAAGAAGATGCTGTTATAGCTAAGAAGCTACATACTACAGTTCCCTGATGAGTGTATATTTTGCCACTCAAACTCATGAATGAAACCTGTGGGGATTGCTGATCTCATTTATTGTATTTGTATAGAATAATAAAATAGGCCTGTCATAAACAGATGGTTAAGGGTTAATGTCTCTTTTACCTGGAAAGGGTTAAGAAGCTCAGTAAACTTGGCTGACACTTGACCAGAGGACCAACAGGGGGACAAGATACTTTCAGATCTTGGTGGAGGGAAGTCTTTGTTTGTGCTTTTTGTTTGGTTCGTTGTTCGCTCTCGGGACTGAGAGAGACGGGACATCATGCCAGGTTCTCCAAATCTTTCTGAATCAGTCTTTCATGTTTCAAGATTGTAAGCAGTAGCCAGGCAAGGCAGATTAGTCTTATGTTTGTTTTCTCAACATGTAAATGTGTCTTTGGACAAAGAGGCTGACCGCTGGAAGGATTTTTACCTCTGTTTGCTGCAACTTTGAATCTAAGGCTGGGGGGTGGGGGCCCCTCTGGTCTATATGAATCTGAGTACCCTGTAAAGCATTTTCCATCCTGATTTTACAGAGATAACTTTTACTTTTTTCTTTCTTTAATTAAAAATTTTCTTCTTATGAACCTGATTGATTTTTTCCTTGTTTTAAAATCCAAGGGACTGAGTCTGAACTCACCAGGGACTGGTGGGGGGAAAGGAGGAGGGATGGTTAATTCCTCCTTGTTTTAAGATCCAAGGAGTTTGGATCTGTGTGAAGCCTCTCAAGGCAACCCAGGGAGGGGAAAGTCTGGGGGGAAAAGGAGGGGGATGGTTAATTTCTCCTTGTTTTAAGACCCAAGGGGTTTGGGTCTGGGCTCCCCAGGGAAGGTTTTGGGGGAACAGAAAGTGTGCCAGACACTAAATTCTGGCTGGTGGCAGCGTACCAGACTTAAGCTGGTAATTAAGCTTAGAAGTGTTCATGCAGGTCCCCACTTCTTGTACTCTAAAGTTCAAAGTGGGGGAAAAAACCTTGACATGAGACTGATTCAGAAAGATAGGGAAAGCCTGGAATGATGTCCCGTCTCTCTCAGTCTCGAGAGCGAACAACGAACGAAACAAAAAGCACAAACAAAGACTTCCCTCCACCAAGATTTGAAAGTATCTTGTCCCCCTCTTGGGCCTCTGGTCAGGTGTCAGCCAGGTTTACTGAGCTTCTTAACCCTTTACAGGTAAAAGAGACATTAACCCTTACAAATCTGTTTATGACAAGGCCTTTGGAACTGCAGCAAGAATAAGAGTTTCTTTACTGATTTATATTTTGATTTAAATGTTCAATATACATGCAGATTATTAAATAAAAAGGCCCAGATATTCTGCTAAAGTCACGATCAATTTGAGTTAGTGACTGCATAAGTGAAGGATTTGCAGATAAAAGATGTCTAAGGCCCAGTTTTATTTTATGTACCAAATCATTGTTGGACACATGCTTAACCTGTGTGTTTATGAAGAGGTGTAATTGGCTGCTCGTTGTACCCATAACATTTATCTCCTTTTAGATCTTCCACAATGTACCAGAACAGCGCTCCATGTGTTGTTCATGTCCATTCCAATCAGGTGTATGTGCGCCACATGCTCAGTCGTCAGAAAGTTTTTTCCCTTTTCCCCTGGAGTGGCACCTTCACGGTGCTCAGTATATGACCCTGCTGACCCAGCCCCTGCTTGGTTCCTTCTTGCCAGCTACTCCAACAGAGGGGTAGGAGAGTGGGCATTGGAATGGACATGAACAACACATCTTGAAGAACAACGGTTATGAGAAGGTAAGTAGCCGTTTTTTCTCCTTCGAGTGCCTGTTCATGTCAATTCCAATCAGGTGACTCCCAAGCTCCACCCCAGACGTGGAGTCGGGAGTTAAGGGAACACTGATTGGAGCACCGCTCTGCCGAATGCTGCATCAACTCTGGCTTGCTGGATAACAGCATAATGAGTGGTGAACGTATGCACCGAGGACCACGTTGCTTCCCTGCAAATTTCTTGTATCTGGACCTGGGCCAGGAACACTGTTGATGAGGCCTGTGCCCTCGTCGAATGTGCCGTAAATGCCAGGGCTGGGACCTTGGCCAGCTTGTAGCATGTGCGGCTGTAAGATGTGATCCAGGAAGATATTCTTTGAGATGAGACTGGGAGTCCTTTTCATCCTGTCTGCTCCCGCTACAAAGAGCTGGTTCGATTTCCTGAACGGCTTAGTGCGCTCGATGTAGAATGATAGTGCTTGCCAAACGTCCAATGAGTATAGCCTCTGCTCCTGACTACTAGCATGAGGCTTAGGATAGAAGACAGGTAGAAAAATGTCTTGGCTAGTATGAAAGAGTGACACTACCTTGGGAAGAAAGGCTGGGTGAGGCCTGAGTTGCACCTTATCCTTGTGGAAGATCGTGTAGGGTGGATCGGAGGTAAGAGCCTTTAGCTCTGACACTCCCCTAGCTGATGTGATGGCCACCAGGAAGTCTACCTTACATGACAGATAGAAAAGGAAGAAAGTCATTATTGGCTCAAAAGGGGGCCTCATTAATTTTGAGAGAACAAGACTGAGGTTCCACACTGGGACAGGCTGTCTGGTCTGAGGATGCAGGCGTTCCAAACACTTGAGAAAATGGCCTACCATGGGGTTAGCAAATACCAATTGGCCAGACATTCCCGGATCGAAGGCTGAGATAGCAGTGAGATGTACTTTGATGAATGACGCTGTCATGGTATGAACCTCCACTCTGAACCTTAGCGTCCAAAAGATGGGGTACCAGCATGAATTCCTCTAAGCTTAATTACTAGCTTAGATCTGATAGGGCTGCCACCAACCAGGACTAGCAGTGCCTGGTACACTTTGGTCTCCCCAAAACCTTCCCAGGGGACCCCAAGACCCAGACCCCCTGGATCTTAAAACAAGGAGGAACTGACTATCCCCCCCACTTTCCCCTTCTTAGACTTTTCCTCCCTGGGTCGTCTGGAGAGGCTTCACCAACTCACTGATGAAACAAGATCCAAATTCCTTGAATCTTAACATAAGGGAAAATAAACCCTTCCCCCACTGTGTCCTCTCCCAGGCCTTCCCTCCCTGGGCTATCCTGGAGAGATAGACAGATTCAAGCTCCGTGAATCTAAAACAAAGAGAAATTCACCTTCCTCCTCCTCCTTTCCCCCCCCTACTCCCTGGTGAGTTTAGACTCAATTCCCTTGAGCCTTAACAAGGGGAAAAAAATTAATCAGGTCTTTTAAAAAGAAAAGCTTTTAATAAAGGAAAGAAAAAGTAAAAATTGTCTCTGTAAAATCAAGTTGGAAAATGTTACAGGGTCTTTCAGCTTATAGACACTAGGGAGAGTCCTCCCCCAACACAAATACAATCCTTCCAGCAAAATACACATTTGCAAATAAAGAAAACAAACAAAAAGACTAAACCGCCTTTCTAACTGGTACTTACTAATTTGAACAGAAGAGACTTTTTCAGAAAAATTGGAGGAATCTGCTTACATGTCTGGACCCTCTTAGAACCCAGAGAGAATACACAGAAAGAAAAACCCAAGAAGCACAAACAAGGCTTCCCTCCACCGAGATTTGAAAGTATCTTGTCTCCTGATTGGTCCTCTGGTCAGGTGTTCCAGGTTTACTGCTAGTTAACCCTTTATAGGTTAAAGAGACATTAATCCTTAACCATCTGTTTATGACAGACGCTGCCAGTCCTTGATGTTTCAGGTACAGAAGGTACTCCAGAATGAGTGGTATAGACGCCTGTAGTGGAGGTGTATGCTGCTGGGGACACCAGCAAGTGAACCTTTTCCACTTAGCTAGATGTGGCTTTAGTAGATGGTTTCCTACTGCCAAGTAGGACCTCCCTTACTGGTTCTGAACACAGAAGCTCCATGGGGTTTAACCATGAAGCTTCCAGGCTGTGAGATGGAGGGACTGGAAGTCCAGGTGGTGAAAGCGACCGTGGTCCTGAGTGATTAGATCGGGATGCAGTGGTAACTCGATTGGAGTGTCCACATACAGTTCCAGGAGTGTGGTGTACCATTGTTTTCAGGGCCACGCTAAGGCCACCAGAATTATGTCCACTCTGTCCCTGCGGATCTTGAGAAGTACCTTGTGCATGAGAGGGATCGGGCGAAAGGCTTACAACAGGTGGCCTCTCCAGGGAAGCAGAAACGTGTCCGTGATTGAGCCAGGACAGTGATGCTGGAAGGCGCAGAACATTGGACACCTCATGTTGTTCCTGGTGGTGAATAGATCAATCTAGGAAAACCCCTACCCTTGGAAGATGGAGTGTATGACATCCAGACAGATGGACTACTCGTGATTTCGGAACGATCTGCTGAGGTAATCTGCTAGTTTGTTCTCCACTCCTGGGAGATAGGATGCCTCGAGGTAAATGGAATGGACTATGCAGAACTCCCATAGCTGGAGGGCTTCTCGACATAGGGGAGAGGAACAGGATCCACCCTGCTAGTTGATGTAAAACATGGCAGTGGTGTTGTCCATCATCACTGCCATGCACTGACTTTGTAGCTAGGGCCACAAGCTACAAAGTCAGTGCATGGCAGTTATCAGCTTGTTATCAGCAACAAGAAGCTGCCCTGAGCTTCTTGTTGCTGATAAGAAGGGGAAGCTCCTCCTGTGACCACAGACCCTGTGTTCGTAGGTCTCCCAAATGCGCAACCCATCTCAGAGCTGACGCATCTGTTACAGGGGCCAAGGAGGGCTAGGGGCCGTAGAATGGAACTCCCTCACAGACTGCCCTGGGGTTAAGCCACCACTGCAGGGACTCAAGTACTTGCCCGGGCACCATGACCGCTACATCCAGACTGTTGTGTCCCGGTGGCAGGCCGAAGTGAGCCACGCCTGGAGTGGCCTGAGCCTCAATTTGGCATGGAGGACCATGTAAGTGCAGGCTACCATGTAGCTGAGGAGACTCAGGCATCTCCATGCTGTGGTGGTCGGGAATTGCCTGAGGCCTTGAATAATGTCTGTCATGACCTGGAATCAGTTCTCTGACAAAAACACTCTTGCCCGTGCCGAATCCAGCAGCGCTCCGATGAACTCTACTCTTTGGGTCAGTGACAAGGTTGACTTGTTCACATTGAGGAGGAGACCCATTCTGTTGAAAGTATATCTGACTAATTCGACTTGAGACTCCATGTTTTCCCTGGTGAGGTCCCTGAACAGCCAGTCGTCGAGGTATGGGTATACCTGCACCTACCTCCTTCGAAGGAAGGCTGCTATGTTGGACATGCACTTGGTGAACACTTGGGGGCTGTTGACAGGCCAAAGGGGAGGACTGCAAACTGATAATGTTTTTGGTCAACTGCAAACCAGAGAAATCGTCTGTGTGCTGGTCGAATGGCTACGTGAAAATACGCATCTTTCATGTTGAGGACAGTGTACTAGTCCCTCAGGGACTATGTGGAACTTCAACTTTATCATTAATTTGTTGAGTCCTCGCAGGTCTAGGATGGGTCTGAGACATACCTTGGCTTTGGGGATCAGGAAATAATGGGAACAGAATCCCTTGCCCCTTAGCTCCTGAGGAATCTCCTCAACTGCCCCTGTTGCAACGAGCACTTGCACCTCCTGGATAAGGAGTTGCTCATGTAAAGGGTCCCTGAAGAGAGACGGGGAAGGGAGGTGGGAGGGAGGGGAGCAGCAGCATTGGAGAGAATATCCCACTTCTAACATGCAAAGAACCCAGCAGTCTGATGTTATTTGAGACCATGCACAGTAAAAGTGGGATAGGCGATTCATAAGAAGAGGGGGAAGGATCCAATGTCATAGTGGATGTGCAGTCCTCGGGTATCCCTTCAAAAGGCCTTTTTAGAGCCAGATGAAGGTTTACTTATAGCCATGAGTTTCTCCTCATGGCTACTCCTGAGGAAAGGATGGAGGCAGCTGAGCCTGCCAAGTCCAGTGAAGCCTGGAGAGGGCTTCACACCACTGCCTTCCCTTCAGCAGTGATAGCCGAGAACTCATCTATGGAGTCTGGTGGAATCAGCTCCTTATGCTTCAATATGGAGGCCCACGAGTTGAAGTTGTGCTTGCTGGTTAGCTATCCTCAGCAGCAGGCCCCCAGTTCTGCAGATTTTCTTGCCAAAAAGGTCCATCCTTTTTGACGCCTTGGATTTAGGGGCCAATTCTTGCTGCTCTTGTCTCTCTTTCTCATTCACCACCGATACTATGAGAGAGCATGGTTGCAGGTGAGAGAACAGGTATTCGTATCCCTTGGAGAGAACGGAGTACTTGTGCTCTAGCCCCCTGGCGGTGGGCAGGACTGAGGCAGGGATCTGCCACAGAGTCTTAATATTGCTCTGGATAGTTTTTATTAGTGACAGAGCTACCCTGGATGGTCCCTCTGGTGCAAGGAGGTTGACCTTGGGGACTTCGGGTTTGACCACCTCCTCAGCCTGTAATCCATGTTACAGGCAGTACTTTGTAGAAAGTCCTGGTAGGCCCTGTGGTCAAATGGGAAAGGGTCCGAGGTTGAAGCTCCCGCCATCACTTCATCTGAAGATGATGAGGAGATCAGAGGTGGCACAGGATCCTCCTGACCCTTTTACTCCCTGATCTCCTCCTGTTCAGCCTCTGGGGCCTTTGTGGCAACCGCAGCCTGGCCTTGCAATGGGTTGTGCCTCAGAGTTGCCTTGGTTGTGACCTGCGTTGTCTGTGGGGCTTGTGCCAAGGTCGCCTCAGAACCACGGGGCGTAGGCTGATCTTTGGCTGGGGTGGTCAGTGCTCCAAGGCCACCGAATGGGAGCCCTGGGCCTGATGGTAAGCCCAGGGGGTCCAAAAAGGCCATTGCGACGGAGGCTGACACTGGGGTTGCCATGCCTTTGGTGCCTCCCTCCATTGCTTGTTGGATCTATGCCTGCTGCGACAGGAATAGTATGAGTCACCATCTGAGTTTGAAGACACGGATCTCGACAGAGATGTCCATGGTGGTGCCGCATGGTACTGCGCCACGGACTTGTGCCGATGATGCAGGGGACCGGTGTCGAGATGCCCGGGCCAGGGACCAAAACTGGGAATCCGGCATTGGGAACCGATGTCGAGGGTCCAGTGCCAAGGGATTGGTGCCGAGAGTCGGTGTCGCTTATCTCTTGGAGCCGGAGTTCACTGCTGCTCTCTTGTCGGTGCCGGGCAGGAGAGGGAGACAGCTGCATCATGGCCAGCTTGCCTCTAGATGGCGATAGTTGCGGAGACACCGGGGGCTTATCTCTGATCACCAGGGGCTGAGGAGTCATCATTGCTGTTAAGTCTCTGGTGGATTCAAATGTGTCCAGGGTGGAGGGTAATTCCAACTCCTCCACCTGGCACTGCCCATCCCGGGAGTTGATGTGCACCAGACTCAACAGTCTCCTTGTGGGAACTGAAGTTGATGGAACCCATTCTTGCTGCCTGGACGCCGAGAGCTCCTTCATGGGATGCCCTGGTATCGTGCCTGCAGATCCCATTGTTTTCTGCACAGGGAACGTGCTCTGCTGGCTTTTCTATGCAGCCTGTATGGCACTGGTGAATGCGAGCGGTGCCGGGTTGTCTGTGCATCCTGCAGTGCCGGAGAGCGCTGGTGCCGAAAGTCTCTTAGACTAGAGTCCTTCCTGGGCACTGTGTCACGTACCGATGCCGGGGCGGTCCACAGTAGACTGGGGATGAAGGGCGGATTTCATAAGCAACTGCCTCAATCGGAAATCCTTTTTAGTTCTGCAGTGGAAAGCCCTGCAGATCTTGCACCTTTCTGTCTGGTGTGCCTCCCCTAGACACATCAGATATGAGTTGTGGGGGTCACTCACTGGCATAGGCTTGCTGCAGGTTCCACAGGGTTTAAAGCCTTGGGCTCGCGGCATGCCTTGGAGCCCAAAGAGGGGTAGGGGGGAAGGAGAGGTTTGGGGATTAGGGAAACCCTGCTCCCAAACCTCACTATATACAATATATACACTAACAACTAAGACTAACTACAATTAAACTAGGCTAAGCTAACTATATGAAAGAACGCTAAGGGAAGCACTTGCTAAGCAAGCGACTGCAGTTCCAACGACTGTCACTGGTGGTAAGAAGGAACTGAGGAGGCGCCTGGTCGGCAGGGTCATATATTGAGCGCTATGAAGGTGTCACTCCAGGGTGCTCCACAGCCAACCCAACGGGAGCTTCTAAGGGAAAACTTTCCAATGACTGTGCATGCTGCGTGCACACACCTGATTGGAATTGACATGAACAAGCACCCGAAGAAGAATCAAAAGTTAGGAAACATCAGTTTAACTTCTATGGACACTGCCAACCTGACTGAGCCCATCATTAATTGGTTATTAAAAGCAATACGAGTTGATGGGGAATGTGGTCTAACTCTAAATAGTTACACCTGGTTTTACATTTAAGTTTTGCTTATATTTGGGAAATGTATTAGCTATAATAAGTAATGAATTATTTCTCTTACTTTACCAAGAAGGACAGCCATTTTATGACGCCATCTGCCTTTGTTTAGGGAAGCAACTCTGATCCAAATGTTAAGCTGAGAGTTATAAATCCACACATCACGGCTGTTAATTCTTCCACCTTTAAAATATGAAAAAAGACAGAAAAACACCCATGTATCTTTGACTAATGAAGTTATTAAATAAGAGATGCTGGATACTGACATATGCCTCTGCAGACGACCACGGAAAATGTCACATCCTATACATCTGATGTAGACTCATCTGTGATTATACAAATTTAAGTAGATAGAGGTTTTCAGATGTTCTTGGTCACTGTGTAGAGGACGTACATCTCTTATGAAGTGTAGTCTCCCTAAACAATAATCTCTTCCAAACACTCCCCCAAAATACCATGTACCATAATGATCTACACCAGTCTTCTCCCAACCCTCTACAAAGTACAGTCTTCCATGATCTATTTCAGATAAGGCACCTATCACTGTGGTATCTTCATGCTATACAAAAATTGGAGAGATCTGTTTCCTAGATGACAATTTTCAAAGCCTCCTGTTTCTGATGTGCATGTTTGTTTGCTCTTGCCTTCTATTTGCTAGTTGTAGGTTGTTCCTTAGAAGATGTCACTGCTGGAGAAAAGTCTAATCAAAGAGGCAAGGCTTGCATTTTAATCTAAATAACCACTTTCTTACACTTTAAGACAACAGATCCTTTGTTAATTATAACTTAGACTGAAAGAATTCTAATAAATCTCTCCAAGATAATTAATACTAAAAAGTAAAGTTTTTCTCTAAATTGTTAAGTTAGTATTGAGAAGGATATTATCAGCTATTTTTGACACTGGATCTCATTCTGTTGTCTCATAAAACATTACATTTCAACAAGGCAGTCTGACAGGTGTTTATCTAACCTGCTCTTAAAAATCTACAGTGATGGAGATTCTACAAGCTTCCTTGCTGCAACTTAAGCCCATTGCTTCTTGTCCTATCCTCAGAGGTTAAGAAGAGCAATTCTTCTCCCTCCTCCTTGTAACAACCTTTTGTGTACTTGAAAACTGTTTTCATGTCCTCTCTCAGTCTTCTCTTTTCCAGACTAAACAAACCCAATTTTTTCAGTCTTCCCTCATAGATCACGTTTCTAGACCTTTAATCATTTTTGTTCCTCTTCTCTGAACTTTCTCCAATTTGTCCTCATCTTTCCTGAAATGTGTCTCCGAGAACTGGACACAATACTCCATTTGAGGTCTAATGAGCATGGAGTAGAGTAGAAGAATTACTTCTTGTGTCTTGCTTACAGTACTCCTGCTAATACATCCGATAATGATGTTTGCTGAGTCTACCTCTCAGTTTACTTCTGAAATGGTCTAG
The DNA here is from genome assembly GCF_025201925.1 of Gopherus flavomarginatus. NCBI lineage: Eukaryota > Metazoa > Chordata > Testudines > Testudinidae > Gopherus > Gopherus flavomarginatus. The sequence continues at coordinate 69,011,304 of NC_066624.1, read as the reverse complement.
ATAATATTTAGTCCTGCCATGAGTTCAGGGGACTGGACTAGATGACCTCTTGAGGTCCTTCCAGTTCTATGATTCTAAGAATTGCTAATATTAATTAATATTTTCAAACATGAAAATACACGAGAAATACATCCCATTATGCAAACCTTTCAGAATAATATGCTGAGCAAATGGTTTTTTAATGTTGGGAAATATTTCAGTGACTTTTCCTACACTCTTTAGACTTCTTTGAGCACCACTGCATGGATGGGCCATTGGAAAGGAAATCTCTAAGATTTATATGCTATGAGGCATGTACACAACACTGGCTATTTTCCTCTACATGGTTCATGCATATGTCCCCCTCTCGGTTCCACTGATTGCTGAAATGAGAAAGATATTTTACATTTGGGAAGATAGTCATTTTGAGATAGGATGGATAAAAATCAATGATTTAAAAAATGGATTTTTTTTATTTAAATCGGATTTTTTTGATAAAATGCTTTTTGAGGAAAAAAAACTATCTAAAGATAGTTTTAATTAAGATACATTATAGCTCAAAGATATCTCATCATGGAACAGGGATTATAAATTCTAATTCTATAATATGAGACAATATAGTCACGTAATGTTTAAGAAATACTTTGTAAATGAGTTCCAATAGTTCATGGATTAGGGACCCAATCTTATGGGGTTCCATGGGCTTCTGTATAGATTATTTAGGTTAATCTTTCTATCTACCCAATGGGACTTAATGCTCAGTCTAGAAGATACCATCAGAGATGCTTAGTTTTGCAGTTCTCAAACTGTGGATTGTGTCTCCAGAGATAACATGCTTGTTAACAGCAAAAATGTTTTTAAATAAAAATAAATAACCTATAGAGGTCAGAAATAACACACCTCAACCCTATTGTCCCTCTGCAAATTTGTGTACACAGAGTCAATCCCTTACCTCTCTCTAAAAGTGAAAAGTTTCAAAAAGTTCGATGAATAGAAGATTGTTGGGTGCAGAACAGATCTGGACAAGAAGAAGTCTGGAGATATATGTGAAAAGGGAGGGACAGGCAGTAGAAACAAAAGTGAAACTGTTTAAGCAGCATATTCCAGAAGTCTTGAGTTCTTTCTGAGTGTAGCCTTCACTGATTTGAGATCTACCATACCATTCTCTCATGAGAAGGAAAAACCTATAATGGAAGCAGGCCGTAAAAGAGACCCAGTTTGGGAATTTATAGATTCATAGATTCTAGGACTGGAAGGGACCTCGAGAGGTCATCGAGTCCAGTCCCCTGCCCTCATGGCAGGACCAAATACTGTCTAGACCATCCCTGATAGACATTTATCTAACCTACTAATAAATATCTCCAGAGATGGAGATTCCACAACTTCCCTAGGCAATTTATTCCAGTGTTTAACTACCCTGACAGTTAGGAACTTTTTCCTAATGTCCAACCTAAATCTCCCTTGCTGCAGTTTAAGCCCATTGCTTCTTGTTCTATCATTGGAGGCTAAGGTGAACAAGTTTTCTCCCTCCTCCTGATGACACCCTTTTAGATACCTGAAAACTGCTATCATGTCCCCTCTCAGTCTTCTCTTTTCCAAACTAAATAAACCCAATTCTTTCAGCCTTCCTTCATAGGTCATGTTCTCAAGACCTTTAATCATTCTTGTTGCTCTTCTCTGGACCCTCTCCAATTTCTCCACATCTTTCTTGAAATGCGGTGCCCAGAACTGGACATAATACTCCAGTTGAGGCCTAACCAGCGCAGAGTAGAGCGGAAGAATGACTTCTCGTGTCTTGTTTACAGCACACCTGTTAATACATCCCAGAATCAAGTTTGCTTTTTTGGCAACAGTATCACACTGTTGACTCATATTTAGCTTGTGGTCCACTATGACCCCTAGATCTCTTTCTGCCATACTCCTTCCTAGACAGTCTCTTCCCATTCTGTATGTGTGAAACTGATTGTTCCTTCCTAAGTGGAGCACTTTGCATTTGTCTTTATTGAACTTCATCCGGTTTACCTCAGACCATTTCTCCAATTTGTCCAGATCATTTGAATTTTGACCCTGTCCTCCAAAGCAGTTGCAATCCCTCCCAGTTTGGTATCGTCCTGCAAACTTAATAAGCGTACTTTCTATGCCAACATCTAAGTCGTTGATGAAGATATTGAACAGAGCCAGTCCCAAAACAGACCCCTGCGGAACCCCACTTGTTATACCTTTCCAGCAGGATTGGGAGCCATTAATAACTACTTTCTGAGTACGGTTATCCAACCAGTTATGCACCCACCTTATAGTAGCCCCATCTAAATTGTACTTTCCTAGTTTATCGAGAAGGATATCATGCGAGACTGTATCAAACGCCTTACTAAAGTCTAGGTATACCACATCCACCGCTTCTCCCTTATCCACAAGACTTGTTATCCTATCAAAGAAAGCTATCAGATTGGTTTGACATGATTTGTTCTTTACAAATCCATGCTGGCTATTCCCTATCACCTTACTACCTTCCAAGTGTTTGCAGATGATTTCTTTAATTATTTGCTCCATTATCTTCCCTAGCACAGAAGTTAAACTAACTGGTCTGCAGTTTCCTGGGTTGTTTTTATTTCCTTTTTATAGATGGGCACTATATTTGCCCTTTTCCAGTCTTCTGGAATCTCTCCTGTCTCCCATGACTTTCCAAAGATAATAGCTAGAGGCTCAGATACCTCCTCTATTAACTCCTTGAGTATTCTATCAGGCCCTGGTGACTTGCAGGCATCTAACTTTTCTAAGTGATTTTTAACTTGCTCTTTTTTTATTTTATCTTCTAAACCTACCCCCTTCCCATAAGCATTCACTATGTTAGACATTCCTTCAGACTTCTCAGTGAAGACCGAAACAAAGAAGTCATTAAGCATCTCTGCCATTTCCAAGTTTCCTGTTACTGTTTCTCCCTCCTCACTGAGCAATGGGCCTACCCTGTCCTTGGTCTTCCTCTTGCTTCTAATGTATTAATAAAAAATCTTTTAATGAAGTTCCTCTACCTGTGGGTAAGACAGACACGTGTGCAAAATGCAAACAGCGCAACAAAGAAATGCAACACCTAGTTGCCCGAATGAAACAACATCATGAGAAATGTTCCTTCTCAGGAGGAGGCTGAGTTGAAGATGATGAAATCAACATGTCTGAACACGCAGGATCTTCAGGTTGGTAAACTTTTTTGTTTCATACTTCTTTCTTAAGGACTGCCTGTCTTCCTTCTGGACTATTCTTGAATTCTCATGTTTGAGCAAAAAATATAGTTGTTACTCTATGGTGCTATCATTTTAGATTCAGTTGTGATAAAAAAATAAATAACCGAAATAGGCAGATCTTCCTTTTATAATTTTACCTTTAAAGTAGTACTGAGTGTCAGTGAATGCAATGAGTAATACTAAACGAGCAGTATGGTAATAATAATTAAATAACTGCATTGACTTATTTTGTTAGGAGAATCCATCCTCAAAACACAGGATTCTGAAGACTATCCATCTTCAAGATCACCATCATTTTCTATAGTTTCAGAGTTATCTGCCACTGATAGTGTTTCAGTTACATCATGTATGTCACATAGCCACAGTATATCACCTGTAGCAAAAAGAAAAAAAAAACCACTCCATCATGCAGAAACAACCATACATAAGTTTGTGATAAGAACAAGGAGATTACAAAAAGAGGTAATTGATGAAAAAATTGCCTGGTTTGTTTATGCAACAAACTCTCCTTTCCGTATGATTGAGAACCTGCACTTCATTAACATGGTTCAGTCATTAAGACCAAGATACAGTCAACTCAATAGAGCAGATGTTGCAAGCAAATTGCTGAATAAAGTGTATGTGTAATAACCTTAGTCCCAGATTTGGACCTTGACAGTAGCTTTCTTGCTTTCTGCCAGTTCCATCCATTTGGCTCCAATCTCCCCCGCCTCAGCGATATCTTTGGGATTTCCATCTTGTATGTACCGTGTGATGTCTTCAGGAACACCATCCAAGAACTGCTCCATTTGTATGAGGAGGTTTAATTCTTCCAAGGTTTGAATGTTGTTTCCTGTTATCCAGGCCTCATAGTTTTTTGCAATGTAGTAGGCGTGTTTGGGAAATGACACCTCGGGTTTCCACTTTTGGGTTCTGAAGCGCCGACGGGCATGATCTGGGGTTATCCCCATTCGGTATCTGGCCTTGGTTTGAAAAAGTTTATAGTCATTCATTTGCAGCTTAGGCATTTCAGCTGCCACCTCTGCTAAAGGTCCACTGAGCTGTGACCTCAATTCTACCATGTACTGGTCTTCGGGAATGCTGTACCCAAGACAGGCTTTTTCAAAATTTTCCAAGAAAGCCTCGGTGTCATCACCTGCCTTGTAGGTGGGAAATTTCCTGTGCTGTGGAGCAATAATGGGCGGCGGGTTGTTAGGGTTGGCTGGCACATGCAGCCCAGCTTTTGCCAACTCCAGTTCATGTTTTCTCTGTTTTTCCTTCTCTTCATTCTCTTTTTGTTGTTTTTCCATTTCTTTTTGTTGTTTTTTCCATTTCTTTTTGGTGCTTTTTCCATTTCTCGGCGGTGGGCCACCTCTTCTTCTTCTAGTTTTCTTTTGTGTGCTGCCTCTTGGGCTGCCTGTGTCTCTTTGGAAGGCTGCCCAGTTTCATGCTTTCTTCCTTTTCTTTCATCTCCATCTGTCCGCCTGTGTTCAGCTTCTTTGATTTGTTCTTCGGCCTCAATTTTTGCCTTAGAAGTCATGTTCCTGTTTCCTTGTGTTGGGGTGCCCTCCGGTGTTTATCTTCTGAACTGCAGGTTCTCTGTTGCCTCCTGAAGTCTGCCTAGCAACAGTGCTTGTTTCCCTTTCTCTCTCTAGCTAATGTTCAATGAAAGTAAACCAGAAAAACCACTTTATTTGCATGCATATAAGTGCTGGTACTTGCCTCCTAATGGGAGGGCTATTGCATGACAAAAGACCCTCAACAGTCTCTTAATGGCTTCTCGCTTAACATGCAAGCCACAAACTGCCAGAGAGAGCAGAAAAAAAAATTCTCTCTGGTTCCCTTTTTAAAACCAACTGTTTCTCTCTCTGCTAAAAAAGCCCTTAGCAGAGAAAAGAAAAATATAATATTCCTACTGGCTTCTGGATTCTGTCTATATCCCACCAGCTGTCACTCATGTGATAACCTTATTCCCAGATTTGGACCTTAGCGTCCAAAATATGGGGGTTAGCATGAAAACCTCCAAGCTTAGTTACCTGCTTGGACCTGGTACCTGCTGCCACCACCCAAAAAAATTAGAGTGTTTTGGGGCAACTCTGGTCCCCCTGAAAAACCTTCCCTGGGGACCCCAAGACCCAAATCCCTTGAGTCTCACAACAAAGGGAAATAATCCTTTTTCCCTTCCCCCCTCCAGGTGCTCCTGGAGAGATACACAGACACAAGCTCTGTGAATCCAAACAGAGTGAATCTCCCTCTCTGTTCCCAATCCTGGAAACAAAAAAGTACTTTCCTATTCCCCCAGAGGGAATGCAAAATCAGGCTAGCAATCCAACACACAGATCTCCCCCGATTCCTTCCTCCCACCAATTCCCTGGTGAGTACAGACTCAATTTCCCTGAAGTAAAGAAAAAACTTCAACCGGTCTTAAAAGAAAGCTTTATATAAAAAGAAAGAAAAATACATACAAATGTTCTCTCTGTATTTAGATGATACAACACAGGGTCAATTGCTTAAAAAGAATATTGAATAAACAGCCTTATTCAAAAAGAATACAAATCAAAGCACTCCAGCACTTATATTCATGCACAATACCAAGAGAAAAGAAAACCATAGACTTACTATCTGATCTCTTTGTCCTTACACTTAGAAACAGAAGACTAGAAGGTAGAAACTACTTCTCCAAAGCTCAGAGAAAGCAGGCAGGCAGAAAAAAGACTCAGACACAAACTCCCTCCACCCAGAGTTGAAAAAAATCCGGTTTCCTGATTGGTCCTCTGGTCAGGTGCTTCAGGTGGAAGAGACATTAACCCTTAGCTATCTGTTTATGACAGTATGAAAGAGAAATTGAACAGTGTGCAAAAGGTCTAGAGGGTGAAATTGTTAACCTGAGTCTTGATGGGTGGAACAATGTCCACAATGATCCTGTTGTATGTGCTTGTATGACAACAGAAGAAGGGAATGTTTTCCTTTCAGAAACAATTGATACATCAGGAAATGCACACACAGCAGAATACTTACAAGAAGGAGCAGTAAAAGCTAAAACAAGTTGAAAAAAAATTCAAATGTCTAGTACACAGCTTTGGTCACAGACAATGCTGCAAATGTATCCAAGATGAGAAGAAATTCAGAAGAGACTGAAGAGAGTCCCAAGATAATAACATACGGTTGCAGTGCTCATTTGATGCATCTCCTAGCCAAAGACTTCAGTGTTCCAGAAATAAGGGCTAATGTTGAAACTGCAAAATACTTCCAAAACAACCACTTTGCAGCAGCTGCTCTGAAAAAGGTGGGAGGAACCAAGCTAACTTTCCCACAAGACATGTGATGGAACTCAGTAGTGGACTGTTTTGAGCACTCTATCAAGAACTGGCCTAATCTGATCACAGTTTGTGAACAAAATAATGAAAAAATAGATGGCACCGTCACAGCCAAAGTTCTCAACATTGGGCTTAAGAGAAATGTTGAACACATACTGAATACCCTGAAGCCTATATCTGCAGCCTTGAACAAAATGCAGAGAATTAGCTGTTTTATTGCTGGCGCTGTTGAAATTTGGAAGGAACTGAGTGAGATCTTAAAAAGAGAAATATGCAATGACAGAGTTAAATTACAAGCATTCAAAAAAAAAATGGGACAAGCACTATCTCCAGCTCATTTTCTTGCGAATATTCTCAATACTCAGTACCACAGTCAAACCTTAACAACTGAAGAAGAGGAGTTGGCTATGACATAGACATCCAGCAATCATAATGCCATAATGCCAACTATAATAAACTTCAGAGCTAAGAGTGAACCATTCAAGAAATATACGTTTGTTGATGATTTTTTAAAGAAAGTCACATCAGTGAACTGGTGGAAGTCACTAAAGCACTTGGATTCACAGACTGTTGAAGTGATAATCTCACTTTCAACAGCAGTAGCTTCTTCTGCCGGAGTACAAAGAATATTTTCTTCCTTTGGACTAATTCATTCCAAACTGATAAATCGTTTGGGACCTGAAAAAGCAGGAAAACTTGTTTTTCTTTTCCAGATAATGAACAAACAAGAAAATGAAGGTGAAGATGACTGAGTTAGCTGCAGAAGTCAATATTTTAAGTTGCTGACCTGGCTGACATATTTTTTTAAAAAAAATCGAAATAGACTATTTCATTTAACTATTTCAGTTAAACAATTTTAACAAAAACAAACCTGATCTTAAAAAACTTGAATATTTAACTAAATTCAAAAATTCATATGCTTGTTTTATTAAACTATTATATGTTTGCTGTTGAAGAAAAAAATCCAGAATACCTAACATTGTTGTTTTAGTTAAATGAAACAATTTAAATGTCTGTCTGGGGATGTTCCCCTCCTAACAAGCACGGAAAGAAAATCCTCCAAATATTAATGATTAACCTGTTGAATTGGAGATAGTTCACCTCCCAGTGACTTCATAAATATCTGCTTCAATTACCTTTGGTAAATGAAATAACCAATCATTTTCTGATATAGCTGTAAAAACTAATCTGAAAAGTTTTCAAAATCACCTTAAAAATGTATAGTGTGTACCTTCTAAAAATGAAATCTACATCTATCTCTGAGTTGTGAAGAATATGTATTAAAGTTATAAGAACCAACAAAAATGCACTTTTATGTAGAAATCCATGATTAAATCGAGTCTTCCTGACTAGTGATTTAAATCATGATTTAAATCAAATTGATTTAAATCAAATCCACTCTGCTTTGAGGTAACAAACAAATGTAATGGGGGAGATAGATAGTTCCAGGACAGGAGTTAGTATCCAGCTGATTCTGTCACCATTGGTCCAGATGACAGACATGGACCCAAACAACTATTTTTTTTGGTCTAAACTTGAGAGGTGCTGAGCATCTACAACTGCCACTGACTTCAGTGGGAGATGAAGGTGCTCAGCACCTCCAGGTCAGGATTTAAGAAGGGTGAGGTATTTGCTTCTACTCTACATTTCTATGCTGAAAAAAGGTTTGATGTGTTTTCACTGCAGAACCTGAGCACTAATATTTAAAAGCTGCATACTTAACCAGTATGGAGGAGGACATATTGGACTGTGGGTCACTTCATACAGTCATTTAGCTCTAAGCTCTACTCATATCGATATTATATCCCCAGACTCCTTGATGAAACTTCAGCCATGGCTGTAATTACTAATGATTAAAAAAAAACAATAAGAAAAATATTTGTGGCTATCAAATATAGGCATAGGGTTTATGCTCAACACATACTAAGGGAGATGATTTAGTAAGCAACACATAGGCTAGAGGGAGTGAAATTCGTGAAATTTTCATTCCAGCAGCTTCTGGAAGTTCAAAGAGCAACAATCTCCTAAAGAACTGTAAATTATCCAAGGATGTTCCCTCTGTCATCACGATGCTTAAGCTTCCTGGAATTATTTACCTGAAACAAGAATATCATTCCGTAAAGCACACACTGCATATTCAGACTTGGTAAATTCTGGGAGCTTAGCCAGTGACTTCCATTCTCCTGTCACAGGATCGTAGCATTCAGTGTATGGCAGATTAAACCCCCCAACTCGTTCACAGCCTCCGACAATGACTATCACCTCAGAATAACCAGTTGATCTAATAGAATGAAAACAGAAAGACAAAATAGATCTTTATTAAAGCATATGTAGCAAACAATATCAGCTTGAAAAAACAAGGTCATACAGTTTTAAAATTTGAAAATCTATTATTTAATGTTATTCTGACTTCTACAGCAATAATTATTTCCTTACAAAATGGTTAAGGGTTTCACTGTATTTCCAGCTGTCCCATCGTGTGCCAGGCAACCAGGCCAATAAGTAACCTTTTTTTAAATAAAGGGTGGAGTTATATTGCATGATTGCTCCATGAAAAAATCAAACTTTTAAAAAGCCCTTAAAGTTTAAGATTGTTTTCCTCCTCTGACTGAAAATGGAGAAATATCAGAGGTAAAGCTGAAGCCGTGTGTAAGAAATTTATATATGCAGTTTTGGAAGTTTCAGATAAAATCCATCATATTGAAAACAGTCTTCTGCAAAGTTACAAATCTCACAAAGACTCCTGCGACAGTTTGCATCACATTAATATTTCACAAATTTAGAACTAAATATCTTCCAAGTGTTACAGAAAATTTCTTTTTAAAAAAGTTTAAGACTTATGGATCAGACAAAAACTTTGTTAGACAGGACATATGACTGCAAATATGTATCAGTAACATGAAAGAGGGTATGGTGATAGAGGAAAACTTCAAAGAAGATTGAAATAATAAAACCAAATACCAAAGCCAGCAAATTCAAAGTTAATGTTACACTTAACCAAAAAAACAAAATAAAATCCAGTACCAAATCCAAACATTTGAAAATATGGAAACCAGAGTTAAAGAAACTTAGACATTAACTCTTCTCCATATTCCTGCTCACTTTCCACTCAAATTCAGAAGAAAACCTGATATCTTCAGATTATACTTCTATAGTTATAATATAAGCTACATACCTCACTACAGTATCTCATTCAATATATGAATGTATAGAAAGGACCAACCAGCTACTATATATGAGCCTACCAAATCATAAGTCCCTCCCTCAAATTCACTTTTGCTCATAAGCCACCTATAAAAACCTCTCTCCATTTAAGCGTCTCTAGTTTAGGGAAATTTGCACCTATGTAATTACATCAATGCACTGGTGTAACTAACCATATCAAACCAGATATCAAATGCACTCTATCTTTCAAAGAGCATGTCGATACACTGTACACCAGTGGTTCTCAAACTGGGGCTGCTGCTTGTTCAGGGAAAGCCCCTGGCGGGCGGGCCGGTTTGTTTACCTGCCCCGACCGTAGGTTTGGCTGATCGCGGCTCCCACTGGCTGTGGTTCGCAGCTCCAGGCCAATGGGGCTGCAGGAAGCGATGCAGGCCAAGGGATGTGCTGGTAGCCCTTCTCACAGCCCCCATTGGCCTGGAGCGGCGAACTGTGGCCAGTGGGAGCCACGATCAGCCGAACCTGCAGATGCGGCAGGTAAACAAACCAGCCTGGCCAGCCAGGGGCTTTCCCTGAACAAGCGGCGGCCCTAGTTTGAGAACCACTGGTATACACTATTTTAACTACAAATAATTCCATAAGAGCAGGTATCTTATTTACTACGACCCAATCCTGCAAAAAATCACATTATCTTGTGTCTATAACAACTGCCTGATTTGTCATCAACTTTGTTTATAAATGATAAAAGTGCTGTAGGCCTTTATTTAAAACCATACTTTTTTCACATTGTGGGACACCACAAGTAAAAACTAGCTGATTATTACTGTTCTCTCGCTAAACAAGTAAGTCCTTTTTACTCTAAATATTTTAGAAAAAGCAAAGTCAATGAGAAATGTGAATATGCTAGGAAATATCACAATATAAATACTTGTCTTAAGAACTATGTTTACACACTTAGGTCATTTGATAAAATGTTCTCAGTTACTCTCTCATAGTTAGTCAAAAAACCCAAAGAAAACTTCCCTTCAGCTGCTCCAACCTTGAAGTGATGTCAGGTCCTGCTTTTTATCTATTTAATGTTTAGTTATCTCATCTTTTTTTTTTTTTTTTGAGGAACTAATCTTGGAACGATATCTCTCAAGGGAGAGAAGGAAGGAACCCTATGAGTCGAGGAAGCACTGTTCAGAAAAATAAATTGGTTTCTTTCAACAGCAAGTAATTTGTCTCTCTTACATTTGGGATGCCTGTAAGCGAAAAAGTATGTACCAAAGACACCTACAAAGGACAAGGTTTGGCTATTGATATTTTTAAAGACTACAATCAAGGTCTTCTGCCAAATGAGGAGCTTGTTGTGCATGATTAAGGCTACATTTTAGTCATTGATATTTTTAGTAAAAGTCATGGACAGGTCACAGGCAGTAAACAAAAATTCACAGCACATGACCTGTCCATGACTTCTACTATATACCCCTGATTAAACCTGGGGGGGGGGAGTGGCCTTGGGGTGCCATGGGTGCTTGAGGAGGGAAGGGGGCGGTCTGGGGGCACTGAAGGTGCTGTGGGGGGGGGTGCAGGCAGCAGTGTGCGGCCCAGGACCCTTGTGGGTGCTGGGGAGGGCGTGAGCAGTGGTGTGTGGCCCGGGACCCCACTGGTGCTGGGGGGGCACGGGCAATGGTACATAGCCCAGGACTCCCACTGGTGCTGATGAGGGGGGTGTTGGCGAGGTCAGCAGGCTCCCTACCTGGCTCCACACCTCCCAGAGCCCGCCCGCCTCACCCTGTCCCGTGCCCCGACCCCCTGCTCCCCTCCCAAACCCAAACTCCTGTTGCTGCTGGGGGATGGGGGTGTGGTAGCCTGAGACTGCCCCAGCAGCAGCCAGTGCAACTGGCGCAGGGGCACCAACCACTGCAGAAGTCACGGAAGGTCACGGAATCAGTGACTTCTGTGACAAACTCGCAGCCTTCTGCATGATTGCCAATCTTATTTAAATTAAGAAATAAATGAGCCAATATCCGTGGATCAAAAGTACTGCCTGAGAGTGATGATGCATAGTTTTGCTCTCTCTGAAAGAGAATTAAAATATTTTAAATCCAGTTCTGGATTTAAAAATAAATAAACCACACCTCTGGATGGTCACATATGTGGAGATTAAGGCGTGCTGTACACTAGAAAATTAGGTCAACATAACTACGTCACTTAGGGGTATGAAAAATCCACACCCGTGGGTGGCACAGCTAGCCAACCTAAGACCCAGGACTTTTGTATACTTGAAATGCTACAGTGGCACAGCTGTACCACTGCAGCTTTGCTGCTGCATCATGCTGATGGAAGAACCCCTCCCGTTAGCATAGGTAATCCATCTCCCTGAGAGGCAGGACCTAGGTTGACAGAAGAATTCTTCCATCGACCTAGCACTATCTACACTGGGGGTTAGTTTGGCGTAATGTTGCTGCTCAGGAGTGTGGATTTTTCACACTCCCAAGCAACGTAGTTAAGCAGTCTTAATTATCTAGTGCAGCTTAGGCTAGATCAATGTAAGAATTCTTCCGTCGACCTAGCTACCACCTCTCAAAGAGGTGGATTACCTACATCAAAAGGACAATGCCTCCCATTGGCATATACAGTCTCAACACTGAAGTGCTGCAGCTGTGCCACTGTAGCATTTCAAGTGCAGACAAGCCCCAAGAGGCAATACCTAGGTCGACAGAAAAATTTGTTCATTGACCTAGCGCTGTCTACACTAGGTGTTAAGTCAGCTTAACCACACTACACACAGGGGTGGAATTTTTCACACCCAAATCCACTCCTGAGCTACATAGTTAAGACAACCTAATTTTCTAGTGTAGACCAGACCTTAGAGTTTTTTGCACTTGGGACAGTGTGCCGTCAATAAAGATAATAGGGATCAAGTTAAAAAATAAATAGGCAGGCACAAAATACAAGTAGGCATAGGCTGTTAACAGCAACAGTTAACTATTGAAATAAAATGCAAATTGAGGTCAGTAGAGCTGTGGTTCTCAAACTGTGGCCTATGGAGATGACATGGAAGGTGGTCCATGAGATCCCTCTGTCATTACACGGTCCCCAAAACAGAAAAAAACGGAAAATCACATTACTAAAGTAACATTAAACCCAGTACTTTCACAAAAGAAATTAAAAAAATCAGATTTCTGATGTACTTCACACAGGAAACTATACAGCTCTCATGACATTATTTGAGGAAGCTGAATGAAACAATATAGACAAACAAATGGCTGCCTGGGTAGAAGTCCTTTAATTAGTTCAAAGAAAATCTGTTAAAAAAAATTAAAAATTTCCACAGACAGAAATTCTGAGGGCTTTTGAAAAAAATCAATAATTTTGTCTGTAAAAGCATCCACCATATTTGAATGCTGCATAAATAAATAATAGCCAGCAGTGCAATAGTTAAATAAAAAGTAAATCACTTAAGAGGAAAAAATTAGTGAACGCTTACATTTTAAAAAAAAAGTAGTTGAGAAGAACTGGTTGAAATGGATAAACATAATAATAACCAATTAAAAGTACATCTTGATGTATTTTCATTAGACAGGTCTAGTGGGTCTGTGCACTGAAGTAAGCAACAACTGTAATCCAGTCTAAAGATATTCAAAGCTTATGGTACGCAATTCATATTTTGTTTTAAATACACAGGAGTCCATCCACTAGAACGGGGAATGGCAAACTTCTTTGGCCTGAGGGCCGCATCTGGGTATGGAAATTGTATGGCAGGCCATGAATACCTGGTGGGGGAGGGGGCCTCTATGGGGTGTAGCATGGGTGGGGGGGCTCTATAAGGGATGTTACCAAGGTGAGGGAGAAGGGACTCATGGGATATGGTTCGTGGGGGAGGCTCTACGGGGGCGGTACTGAGGACTCCTAGGGGCCCTGCCAGCAGCGGCACCAAGGAGGCCATACCAGGCACCGCCATGGGCGAAGACACTCTAGCTGGGACAGGTGGGACTGTAGGAGACTGGGAGGGAATTTGGCATTCTGCCACCTTGGGTGGGGTTCCAATCCCGGAAACAGCACAGTGAAGTTGTGCCTGTGCAGTGTGGCTCTGCGTGCTGGAAGATGGTGCTCATCAAGGGACTTGTGAGCTCCTGGTAGGAGCCTGGGGGATGGATAAAAATGTCTGATGGGCCGGAAGCAACCCGAGGGCTGTAGTTTGCCCACCCATGCACTAGAACAACATGACCACTAGATGTCACTGTGAAGTTTAATGGAGATATGAGAGATGACCTCAAGATGTCAGTGCAACTGTATTCAGTTATCTGGCTCCCACATCCACACTTTGTTCTACAATGAAAGCTGAGGGCGGGAACAGTCAATAGACAGACCACAGGCCAAATCTTGACCATGAGAGGTGTTTGAATGGAATCCAAAATCTTTATTTACTTATTATTATCATTACTGTAGTTATTTTTATTATTTTTCTTCCCTGGAGTCTGGACCTTGACTATACCTTCACAAAGAAATTTGGGCCCTGACAAAAAATAATTGACCACCCCTGCCATAGGGTCATAAGGGACAAGAAGGGAGGATCAACAACTGTCAACCCAAGTTTTAAATGTGCAGTGACATCAGACAATTTTTACTTGCTTCAAATGAACTCAGACCAGAATCCCATTGTTTTTGAACAGCTAGTCAGAAACCAGTTTAAGTACAGAAACATACTGATACATATTCACACACAATCCCAAGAAAAGTTTCAGTAGAAACATTAATTTTGGTATACAGAACTTTCAGTCGGTTCTATGCTTTTTCTTCACTAACAAAGCTTACATAAAAGCAAAGCAGGAGAAAGAAGAGGCAGCAATACATGGCACACAGGGAGGGAATGGGTAAAGGAGCTACCAAACCCCCATTTTAGAAGAAATGAAAGGGGAAAGCATAGAGGAGGCAGGGAGGAATCTGGTAACTGTTACAAAATTTTATTAATTTTTGCAACAGAATCAAATGACAAGGAACTATCCCTTGAATTTAAAAATAGATACAGGGAAAAATCATCTCTGGGAGACCAGCCAGCTTCTCTCTTTATAAATTATTCTTCTTGTTGCTGCATTCATGATTCAGTGTTTAGTTTCTTCTTAAGTTTAGTAACAAAAACCCTAGAAAATGTCTCTGTTAAACATAAGCAGAGGGGTGGAGGTGGGTGTCTTCTCTTTCAGCTAATTCTTTAGTGCAGCATTACAGCTAGCCAACTAAACTTCACAAGTACCTATGTTATGTTTGGCAGAATTTCCAGGGTTAAACATCTTAGTTTTCCTTCTTTACCATTCTTTCAAGAATGTAATGTTTTTAGCAATTACCTGGGAAGGAAGGTATATGGCAGAATCCAAAAGAAATCTCCATAACCAACAGTTACCAAAATACCACCCTTGGCATATTTTCTCATTTCCTACTGTAGCTTACAGTAGCAATTTCCAGTTGTATTATGAGATAATAAGAAGTCATGTTTTAGGATTTTAAAAAACGGGTTACAATATTTAAACCTAAAATATTTTCTGTAGCTACTATGTAATTCTGTAAATATATACATTTGTTTTGTTATTTCATCTCTAAATCTGTTATACAATTCTAGACCTGTTTTTCTTGTCCTGTAAAGTGTTTTATTAAGCCTGTAAAATGTTTTGTGGTGTAACAGTGGGATTTTCAAAAGCAGTCGCTGTTACCCTGCTGAAAAATGCCATCCAACTCCTTGATAAGTGTACAATACATTATTATTTTGCACTGTAAAAATTAAATAATTATGAAATGTAGTGGATTAATGGCTACATTGTAATGAGCTGGAATGAAAGCTGCTGCAAGTGGCTTAACTGGGCAACTAGTGGAAAGGGCTGAGGATCTCATCCTGCCAAAATCTACACCTGTGAGTAACTTACTGACACCAGTGTCCTTCCTATTGAATTCTAGGGGACTATTCATATCTGTAAAGTTATATATATGTGTGAATAAGATTACTCAAAGGCCTACTTAAAGTTAAGCATGTGAGGTGACCAGGCTTTTGTGTGTGGATAAGGCAGTAAAAATGCAGAACTCAATAACACAAAATAAAAGACACTTTCAAATTTTTCTTCACTATGATGCAATCTTGGTTACAGTTCATATCTACTAGATAAACAGGTAAAAAAAAATGTTCTTCTAGGGCATATCAGAAAAACAGTAAAAAATCCTCTCACCTGCGTGGTCTAGTTCTTGGGGACATCATTTCATTTCCAAGTATGTGGTATCTTCTTGCTTCATGCAGCAGCTGATAACACTCTGGAGAATTCTGAATCAGTTGTTCCACTTCCACTGTCTGTACAAAATAGTTAGGATGTAATAAAGGGAGTCTCACATGTGTTAGAAGTTCCTGTAACACTGGCCTTCTCAGATCAACAGCACGGTAAACCCAGCGCATAACTGCTTCAAAAACCATCTCTTCTTTACTGATCACCAGCTCATCACTACAAATATAATCAATGAGCTCATCTTTCCCAAGCTCGAGAAATTCTTCGTGCTGAGAAACATCCTCAAATGTCTGCAGTGCAAAATTTCTGCATTTGGTGAAGAGTGTCTTCAGTGAGTGTGTATCAGCAAAACGCTGGATTCCCAGGCAGTTACAAGGATCCAGCTGCTCTTCCAGGAACTTGGCACAAGCATCACGCAGAACACTAATTTGAAAGAGACTTGAGGTTTCAAAGATATATTGCACATTCTCTGTAGTGATTTTCACCTTGCCAGTATACACGTACTGTAAAAAGCAATCCATAGCTTCAGCAAAAATGCCATTGATCTCCACCAACATTTCTCTGCTTTCTCTGTGATCATTGCAAAACATAGCTCTGAAGTAGCTACTGCAGGCTGAGAGAACAGCTCGATGACAGGGAAACTCTCTTCCTTCCACACAGATAATTACATCTGTGAACAAGCGGCTGTCTCTAAACTCATTGAAGATCTGGAGTATGCTTTCAGCATGGGATGATCCTGACGAGAAGTCAAAAAACTCATGACCTGATAAGGACTTTGGGTCCATTTCAAAAACTTTACGTTTGGTTGCAGGGGAATCACGGACCCCGCTATCCTCTCTATTCAGTCTGCGGCCCAGTATTAGTACCATTGTTACATCCGTTGACTATAGAATCATTGAGAAAAGATTTCTGAGTGTCTTCTTTACAGTGCTATGGCTAGAAGAATTAAAACATTTTAGTACCCAACCAATCAATTCTGACAGTTAATGCAATGAAAGAATTATGAAATTTATGAAACTTACATAATACAAAACAAATAGCCTGATCAGTCTAAAATCAGTGTAACTTACACTATTCTAGTAAAGGTCAAAAGTTATTATTTGGCAAATGAAATGTGACATAATGCAATGCAATGAAATATATCCTACTGTTATGCATACACACAAAGGACTGAATTAAAGTTGCTGTGAGAACCATAATTATGAATACCATAGCCTTTGTTTAATTGAAGTATCACCTTTATATCAAGCTTAAAAATGTCAAAAGGCTAAATCCTAAAATCCTTACTTAAGCAAATCTCTCGGCTGATATCAGCAAGAGTTTGCTCGAGGAAAGACCTCAGGATTTAGCTATACAGATTTTTAAACTGCTTCTTACTATGTGTTTGCCCAGCCCCTAGCACAATGTAAGTCTGATCTCAGGGCCTCCAGGTGCTCCTGTAATACCACTAATAAAAGTAATATTAAATAAGACTGAAAATTTTACACTAGAACAATTGTAGAGGGAGGCTACAAACCACATCTCAGTCTTCATTATACATCAGTACCCTAATGCAATCTATGGAGTTTAATGATTTTGTTCATCCCAGTGACCATTCCTGATGTGCAAAAGCAAATGTCTTAGCTCTTTCTCCTTATCAGCAAAACAATCAGTTAATCAATATGCTATGGTGGAATTAAAAATTAATACAGGTTACTAATATGCATTTGGAAAAAATACTTAAAATTCATGTTGAAGCATAATGTAGATACTACAGAAAAAAGGCAGCCGCATGAATAAGTATCAAATAAAAAAATATGTATATTTGTGAGAAAACCATTATGCAAGCAAATGAATAAGGAGTCTTTGCATCTGGAAGTAAGAAGTGGGGGCTACCTAGTGAGTTAAAGGAGAATTTCTGTTTTCTGACAGTAGTTAACTCCTATCTAAAATTTAAAAGCAAAGACTATAGTCGAAGGCATTATATCATCATCAATATATACAGCTCTCTCACTCATACACAAACTATGTTAAAAGAACATTTTTAAGATTGCAAAGTCAAACAGTGAAAGGAGTCAAAGGTTAGGAAATGAATTAAGGTTGCCTGTGAATATAATACAGTTAATTTGCCTAGACATAGCCTGGTGAAGGTATATATGATGATCATCCCTATAAGCATAGTTCAGTTGGTATATCTTTTGATTCCTGATTTTTAAAACCCACTGGATCAAAACCCTACAAAAAAAACCTGGGAAGCACTCCTGCACTAACTTCCATAAATCTAAGTGCATGGATTCATTTTTAAACTTCAAGGAGGATGTGTCTCAAATTATTTTAAAACTTGTGCAAAAGATTCTTTTTTAAAAAAGATTCTAAGAGATTACGTCCATTTCCTCTCATTCCCCATGTACAGAGAGACAGTAAATGCTGTTTCTAACACTAATTTTATTTCCTGACTACCCAGCATCTTCAGAGCTGCATATCACTGGACCAAAGTCTGGCTACACCATCTCTTAACATAGAACAAAATGAACCATATTTTTTTTTAAACAGGCTTTTTATAGAGCCTCTTTAGAAGGCTCTATTCTTGACTGTATTCTATAGTACGGTTTCCTCACTCTGACAATTTTAAAAAGGAACACTATAAATATACCAAACGGCATATTGTTGCTTTTTACATAGGGCTCAATTCTATCTCAGACACAATTTAATGAAAACATTTAGAAATTATTTACAAGGTAGAAAACACTTTTTATAAAGTCATATGAAGGCTACAAAATAATTATCCTTAATTTGGATTAACACATGGATTACATGTCAATGTATTACTTAAAGAATACTGTTGCATTCGATGTAACATTTTCAATAAAGCCTGCTAAAGCACCCAGTTAATATTGTGTCACTTGATATTCTAATCTGTATCTCTATACTCTATCCAATTTATTTTGCAACAGTTTTACCCAGTAGTGACATCTCCTGGGCCAGATGAGAATATTAAACACCAGTTATACTACTTTAAGGAACTCAAATATGAAATTGCAGAGCTACTAACTGTGATATGTAATCTATTGCTTAAATCAGCATCTGTACCAGTTGACTGCGGACAGCTAATGTAACACTGATTTTTTTAAAATGTTCTAGAGACAATCCTGGCAATTACAGTCCAATAAGCCTAACTTCAGTACCAGGCAAACTGGTTGAAACTATACCAAAGAACAGAATTATCAGATGCATAGATGAAAGTGATTTGTTGGGGAAGAATCAATATGACTTTTGTAAAGGGAAATTAAGGCCCACCAATTTACTAGGATTCTTTGAGGGGGGGTCAACAAACATGTAGACAAGGATGATCCAGTTGATATAGTGTACCTCAACTTTCAGAAAGCCTTTGACAAGAGCCCTCTCTGAAGGCTCTTAAGCAAAGTAAGCAGTTAAGGGATAAGAGGGAGGCTTCTCATGTATTAGTAATAGGTTAAAAGATAGGTAACAAAAGGTTGCAATAAATGGTCAGTTTTCACAGTGGAGAGAGGTAAAAAGTGGGGTCTCCCAATGATCTGTACTGGGACCAGTGCTTTTCAACATATTCATAAAACAGGGGGTGGCCAGCCTGAGCCTGAGAAGGAGCCAGCATTTATCAATGTACATTGCCAAAGAGCCACAGTAATATGTCAGCAGTCCCCTACCAGCCCCCCGACCCTGCTCCCAGAGCTTCCCACCCACAGATAGCCCTGCCAATCAGCACCTCCACCTTCCTTCCCACACTTCCCGATAAGCTGTATCGTGGTGTGCAGGAGTGAAAGGCGTGGCAGGCTCAGGGCAGGGGGCAGGAAGGGATGGAGTGGGGGCAGGGTCTGTGGCAGAGCCAGGGGTTGAGCAGTGAGCACCTCCTGGCACACTGGAAAGTTGGCGGCTGTAGCTCCAGCCCTGGAGTTGGTGCCTATACAAGGAGCCGCATATTAACTTCTGAAGAGCTGCATGTGGCTCCAAAGCCACAGGTTGGCCACTCCTGTTCACAAATGATCCGGACAATTGGGTAAACATTGCGGTGGCAAAGTTTGCAGACAATGCAAAATTATTCAAGATAGTTAAATCCAAAGCTGACTGCGAAGAGATACAAAGGGATCTCAAAAAACTGGATGACTGGGTAACTGGACACTGGATTTATGGCTAAGGTTGCAAGTTTGTCCCGGAAGTCACGGATTCCGTGACCTCCATGACTTCTGCAGTGGCCAGTGCACCTGGCTCAGGGGCAGCTCAGGCAGCCTCTGTGCCAGTCGTACCAGCTGCTGCTGGGGCATTCTTGGGCCACTGTGCCCTCCTTCCCCCTCCACAGTAGCAGAGTTTAGGTGTGGGAGGGAGCAGAGGGTTGGAATATGGGATGGGGTGAAGTGGACTCTGGGTGGGACTTATCTGGGGGGCTCCCCAGAAGTGGCAACATCCCCCTCACTCAAGTGGTAGGCAGAGGCATGGCCAGGCAGCTCTGCACGCTGCCTCTGCCTGCAGGCACCGCCCCCACAGCTCCCATTGGCCACAGTTCCCAGCCAATGGGAGCTGCAAAGCCAGCGCTCTGGGTGGAGGCAGTGTGCAAACGCCCCCTCCAGAACCAGTGGGGGTCACAGGCCGCGTGCCGCCAACTGCCCTTCCCCAGAACACAGGCCGCCCTCCCTCAGCACCTGCCACGTCCTCAGGCAGCCCCTCGCCTCATTTTTTTAGTCACGGGTATTTTTAGTAAAAGTCATGGACAAGTCACGGACTGCAAATTTTTGCTTACTGCCTGTGACCTGTCCGTGACTTTTACTAAAAGTACCCGTGACTAAAACGTAGCCTTATTTAGGGCTTATTACAACAATCTGTAACCCACTAGCCTCCTTTTGGTCCTATGACAGTGTTTTAACAGGTCACTGTACCTTGAATGGTCCCTTACAGTATGTGCTAACTACTTATGCTAAACAATCTTTTCCACCTTACATTTAGTTTGGACACTTGGAGTACCATACATGGGTAACCAAATGTCAGATGAAATTGAATGTTGATAAAGTACTGTGAATTGGAAAACATAATCCCAACTATACTTACAAAATGATGGGGTCTAAATAGCTTCTAGCACTCAAGAAAGATCTTGGAATCACTAGATAGTTCTCCGAAAAAATCTGCTCAAAGGGCAACAGCAATCAAAAAAGCTAAGAGAATATTAGAAACCATTAGGAAATGTATAGATAATAAGATAGAAAATACCATAATGCCGCTATATAAATCCATGGTATGCCCACACCTGGAATACTGCATGCAGTTCTGGTTGCCCTAGCTCAAAAAAGATATATTAGAACTGTAAAAATTACAGAGAAGAGCAACAAAAATGATTAGGGATAATGGAACAGCTTTCGGATGAGGAGAGATTAAAAAGGCAGCGTTCATCTGACAAAGGAGATGACTAAAAGGAGAGAACATGATACAAGTCTATAAAATCATGAACAGTGTGCAGAAAGTGAGTAAGGAAATATTATTTACTTCCTCACATAACACAAGAATCAGGGTCACCTGATGAAATTACTAGGCAGCAGGTTTATAACAAACAAAAAGGAAAGACTTCTACACACATCACACAGTCAACTTCTGGAATGTTGTGAACGTTAAAAGGATAACTAGGTTAAAAAAAATTAGGTAAGTTCATGGAGGGTCAATGGCTATTAGCCAAGATAGTCAGGGATACTACTCTGCAGTTTGAGTGTCCTTAAATCTCTGACTGCCAGAAGCTGGGACTGGATGACAGGGATGGATCACTTGCTAAACTGCCCTGTTCTGTTCATTGCCTCTGAAGCATCTGACACCAGCCACTGTCAGATGACAGGATACTGGGCTAAAAGGACCATTGATCTGATCCAGTATGGTTATTCTTATGTTCTTATATTGAGGGCCTACCCCTGCCATGTTTACTCATATTGACTAATTGTACAATAAATTCAGGCTACTCAGCATGAGAAAGTGTGGCAGAATTGGGATTTACACACATCAGCAGTAAAAAAAGCAAGTGCAACTGTGAGAATATAACTATAAACCTAAAGGCCTGATTTTGATCTAACTGATGTAAATCGGAAGTAAATTCAATGAAGCTGGTGGAGTTATACCCAGGTAAAACTAGCATGTAAACAGAATCATGGCCTTAGTATATAGCATAACAGGGCAAAATTCTGTTCATCTTATTCCCATAAGCAATCTTATTCACATAAGTAAAGAAAGCAGGATTTGGTTCTTATTAAACTTACAGATTTAAATAGAATGCAACATACACTGCAATTCATAATACTTGTTAATTGCTTAATAAGGGTCATTGTGTTTTCAAGCCATATACGTAAACCAATAGTTCTCAAACTTCATTGCACGGCAACCCCCTTCTGACACGAAAAATTACTACACAACCCCAGGAATGGGGACCGAAGCAACCCACTTTGGGGTCCCAAGCCACAGTTTGAGAACCTCTGACCTAAACTGTAAGATCCTTGAGGAAGGGAACGTGTGTCTTCTATACTTTGTACAGGGATGAGGACAAAAGTCAGCAATCAATCAGTAAAATAATAATGTAATTAATAATAAAATACAGCTTCATAAAAGTGCATGATAATTTAAATAAATGCTCTCAAGAGCTACCAGTCTTCTTTCATTTCTTTAAAGTACCATGCATTTTTATGAAGCTTTATTTTATTATTTATCACATTATTATTACTAACAAAGCATATCATACAAATGATACCAAAGGGGGAAAGAAATTAGGGAGAAAAGCAAATTACAACAAACCAACAGTAGAATTCACTGCTTTTAAACGTATTAGATTGCAATCCTTGTCCTGCTGAATTAAAAGGCTATATTTCCACTAACTGCAATGGGAACAGGAATTAGTTCCTAGAATTTATACGTACTGTCCTTTCTATTGCCTTGCGTATCAAATGTTATTCCGCTCGCTGAGGTGGAGTACCAGCGGCACTCTAGCCGCGGAGTCAGAGCGCTCGACATGCCTTGCCACTGTGGATGCGTCGCGAGTTAGAGCGCACTGGGCTGCTTTAATGCACTCTAACTCACAAGTATAGCCATGCACTTAGATCACCCTAGCTACATCGCTCAGGAGTGTGAAAAATTCCCACATCTGAGTGCTGAAGTTAAGATGACCTAACTCCCAATTTTTATGCAGCCAGGTCCACTGACCTAGCTATGCTGCTCAGAGAAGTGGACTAACTGCAGTGACAGTAAAAACGCCCTTCCATCACTGTAGCACCAGTAGTGTAGACATGGCTTCTGAGTGACCACACTATGCCTGAATATCTCCATGTGTACACAAACCCTAAGAGTTCAGTTTCAGGTTTTCTGCCACAAATTTAACTAAAGCTAAAGAGAGAGAAATGAAGAATCCTGCAAAGAGTAAAGTTTCTAAGCAACCCCTACATCTCTAAAATGACATAATATATAGAAGAAAAATAATGGCAAGACCTTGTGTAAATCTTTATTTACATGGAGAGTCACAGGTAACTAGACTACTTGTGAGAGTAAGGAAGACTTGCATGCGGAAGGTTTGGCGAGGCTGGTCATTAAATCAGCACAAAGAAGGTATGTTCATTTATTGAGTCAGAAAGAACAATCCATTTTTTCCATTGACAAGCTTTGAGGTCACTTTAATATTTAGGCCCTGATCATGCAATGAGCTATGTGTAGGCAAACCCCTAAGTCAGGCAGAGCTCACTGGAGAACCAAGATCATAAATTTTCACTGTTCCAGAACAGCAGTCTTTCATGTCACTTTTATAATCCTGTGTTATGAAGCGCACTATATATCAACTGTAAAACACTGCTCTGGTGTATAAGATTTGTGTAGTGAGTTAATTTTTTTTAAACCACATTTTTACCCATAATTTGGATACACTTAAAATTATATGAAAGGAAAAGTTTGACAGATGTGACATACCTTTTGTGCTTCTGTAATTAAAAGTGGCAAGAAAGTTGCTCCCTAACATAATCTTAATTTCTTGTATTGCACAAGGGGATCTAAACCCTTGAAAAACCCAGCTACCTCATAATAAAAAAAGTTTTAATTAAGCTGAGCCAAAGGTTAACTGAAAAAGGCAAAAAGCTGTTCCAACTTCTTTTTATCTGTTATTCTTTAGTATTCATATAGTACCAATCACTGCTGTAGCTGGCATTTTTCTGGTGGCCCTACCATTTTCTGTAAAAAATAAACACTGGAAATGTTTAGCCTTATAGTTGTGAAGAAAACTTTTGGAATGTAACCACTGTGCTTCTCTTTTCCTGAGTCTGCAGACAACTTGAAACAATACAGTGGAGAGATGTGAATTTCCCCATCCATTTAAACTCTTTGGGGCAGGGACCATCTCAAATAGCTCCCCCATAAGCTTCAATTTCATCACATTAGCACATGCTAAAGTCTATGCTGTCTAAGGGCTATGCAACACATGGCCTGATTTAGGAACAACTGTTCCTGAATAACTTCATGGGGTAGGCCTGATCTATACTACAAATTTACTCCAGCATAATTATATTGGCTAGGAGTGTAAAAAATCATAACCCTTAGCCAATATAGCTATGCTGGGAAAAAAAACAGTCCAGTATAAACCCAATTATTCCAACCGAAGAGTACTTCTGTCAGCCCAGCTAATGTTGTTAGGGGAGGTGGTATTAGGGCTAGTCTACACTAGAAACAGGTTGACTAGCTACATTCATCAGGGTTATGAAAAATCCACACCCTCAGAGATGTAGTTAAGACAACCTAAGCCCCACTGTAGACAGTGTAGGTCAACAGAAGAACCTGTTTGTTGCTCTAGTAAGTGTCTATAGCTATATATACCCTCCCTAAATGACATAAGCTACACCATATGAAGAATCTTTTGCAGGATAAACTGCATCTACACAGGGTTTTTTTTGCCAGAATGTTGGCCAGAGGGATGATTTTTTCATATTCTAACTGACATAAGTTGTGTAGGCAAAACTTTGTAGTGTAGACTTGGCCCAAGTGTAGACAAGCCCTAAGGCCAGGTCTACTTTATAAAAGGTTTGCCAGATTGACCACTGAAGCTCGAACTGACCTTGGAAACCCTTGTTTAGGAGTTTCTGTATTGTTAATTCATATTTTAAAATAAACTAAGCTGCTTAAGAACAGCTGTTATAAAAGTAGGGGAAACACACTATAAAGAATTCTTTCAAATAGGCTTTGCTATGAGCAGTAGACCTAGTGGGGCCTAGCAGTTTGCATAAACAGTTGACATAAGTTAGCTTGAGTGTTTGGTTTAGGGTATAAGGACTTTTGCAATATAGATATTGTAATAAATAAGTAAACTGCAAAAGAACAAAAACCAGGGGGACTTTTAGTATGTGTAATCATGAAGTTAACTGCATTGATGCATTAGAAATATTAGGAAATGTATTGAGGCACGTGGCTTGTGTCAACATTCAGAACTCCCGTTATGGTTTTCTGGATAGCCCTACATGAACCTTAGGCTGGAAAACAATCTAAATATGGTGCCTCGGTGTGTGGGTGCTCAAGGAAAAGGAGTATAAAAGATGTATGCCCAACCTCTGGTGTGTGCATCGGGGTGATCAGATGGTGGAAGCTGGGAGCATTACATCCCACTTATGATGTTCTGCACTGACTCTTTCTTCTACGTTCACTAGTGTCTATTATATTGTGAGTATGTCAGCAGGGACTGCTTTATTCTTTATGCGTTTTCCATGTATTAATGCTTATTAGGGCTGTTGACTGATCGCAGTTAACTCGAGCAATTAACTCAAAATTTTGTATTAATCATGATTAATAGCAGTTTTAATCACACTGTTAAACAACATAATATCAACTGAAAATTAAGTATTTTGGATGTTTTTCTATATTTTCAAATATTTGATTTCAATTTGCAACACAGAATACAAAGTATACCATGCTCCCTTTATATTTTTTACATCACCTGAAAATGAGAATGGATGTTCGCATGGCGCTGTGGTAGTCGGCACTGCTAGGTATTTACGTGCCAGATATGCTAAACATTAGTAAACGCCTTCATGCTTTGGCCACCATTCCAGAGGACATGCTTCCATGTTGATGACGCTTGTTAAAAAAATACTTTAAGTTTGTGACTGAACTCCTTGGGGGTAGAACTGTATGTCTCCTGCTCTGTTTTACCTGCATTCTGCCATATATTTCATGTTATGGCAGTCTTGCATGATGACCCAGCACATGTTGTTCGATTTAAGAACACTTTCACTGCAGATTTGACAAAATGCAAAGAAGGTACCAACGTGAGAGTTCTAAAGATAGCTACAGCACTTGACATAAGGTTTAAGACTCTGAAGTGCCTTCCAAAATCTGAGAGGAATGAGGTGTGCAGCTTGCTTTCAGAAGTCTTAAAAGAGCAACACTCTGATGAGGAAACTACAGAACCTGAACCACCAAAAAAGAAAATCAACCTTTTGTGGTTGGCATCTGACTCAGATGATGAAAATGAACATGCGTCAGTCCACACTGCTTTGGATTGTTATTGAGCAGAACCCTTCATCAGCATGGAAGCATGTATTCTGGAACGGTGGCTTTAGTATGAAGGGACATATACATCTTTTCCACATCTGACCGATAAATATCTTTTGACACTGGCTACAACAGTGCCATGCGAATGACTGTTCTCACTTTCAGGTGACACTGTAAACAAGAAGCGGGCAGCATTATCTCTTGCAAATGTGTTTGTCTGTAGCGATCGGCTGAACAAGAAGTAGGACTGAGTGGACTTGTAGGATGTAAGTTTTACATTGTTTTATTTTTGAGTGCAGGTTTTTTTGTACATAATTCTACATTTGTAAGTTCAACTTTCCTGATAAAGAGATTGCAATCTCATAATAATTTCAAGTAGTCACCTGACTAAAGAACCTGTGATTAGTGACTTGTGTAATCCGCACCCCAAATTAATGAAAGACTATGGTCAGTATACCTCTACTGGCAAACCCATCTAGTGTACATGCAGCTTGCCCTGGCAAAAATTGCTTTTGTCAGAATAGCTTGTACTGGTTCCCTGAGCAAAATAAGACACATGGGCAAAAGCACTTTTATGCCAGTATAACTGCATCTACACCAGGGCTTTTGCCAGCACAGAAATGTCATAAGAAAAACATCACACCCTTACCAACATTAATACGATAGCAAAAGTTGCTAATATAAACCTGACCCGGAGCCTTGGCTTTACCAGGAAAACAGGTGTTTTTTTAATCACATTACTAACACATGGTAAAAACAAACAAAATCCAAATCCATAGTCTGGCTTCACCCTAGGAGTTTTGGAATGTGTGTAGTACTAGGTGTTATTTAACCTCTTCTAACAACATACCTTTAATCCTAGTCAAGACAAAGCTATGCATTTGTATAGCACTGTCCTAGTGCAACAAACTTGGGTGGGGCTCTACTGTAATACAAATAAATAAATACCCATGTTTATGCTGAAGCCTAATAACTGCATTTTAATTCTCATTCTAATTATTTTAATGATTATTTTAACAAACATATCCAATGAATGCGCTTTATTCCACATTGTTGAACATCATAAATCAAATATGGAAAAGACTGTTCATCTAGTCCATCCTTCTGACCAAAACAGGATAGTTCCCTAGAGTATATTCTCTAACTTTTGTTCAGTCTACTTTTAAAAAGTGATGTATAAAGGGGGGAAAATGTTTCTTTTTTTGTTTGTTTCTGTGTGGCATAAGAAAGGTCTAAAAAGTTTCAGGGATTTTTAAGATTTTTTTTCTGCTTGGTATTTTACACTAGAAATTCAGGTCTTGCATGTTCTTGAAATCTGTGACTGAAGAACTGATGTGCAGTACACTAAAACCACTCCTAATGCCTTAATTCAATGGGATTTCCTTATGTCACATTTAATTTAAATCAGTGGGAGTTTTGAGCGTGTAACAATGGCAAGATTAGTTTTATACTTACATTTATACACCTGCATATTTCTTTGTTAAAAAAAATTCCATAGAAACAAAGAAATAGAAAAAAGATGCATTGCACCATCAAGGAAGTAAAAATAATGGACAAAAGCCAGGAAATTGAAGGCTGATATTGTCCTCAATTTACACTGTTGACTTTTTCCTGTTTACAGCCACTTCAATAAATGGCACAGCGTGGGTTACTGGCTTTTGTCTGATTGCATCACAGCCCTAACATTATTCAAATAGAGATTTTGCATACGTTATACATGTATGTCCTGAAACTTGTGTGCTATTTCACCAGGAAGGATTCTATTTATACTTTGTGCCGTGAGGGCTAACTGCATATTAGCACAGTTATAATCCAAGAGTGTTTCAAAGTTGTTGTTCCCCACCGCCTCTCCCCATACACACATAAGAGTGAAATAGTAAAAAATGCTACAAAAGGTTGCAACATAAAGGCTTACTGAGGTCAATGGGAGTTTTGCCTAAGTGAGTTGTGAGGCCCATATGGCAATATTCTCAGGCTGAGGCAACGTACTCATAATGTGTTTACTCTATGTACTGTCATTCTGAATAGTACTAGAAAAATAGAAGCCTGGTACCACTACGGTGACCAGATGTCCTGATTTTATAGGGACAGTCCTGATTTTGGGGTCTTTTTCTTATATAGGCTATTTTCCCCCATCCCAATTTTTCACACTTGCTGTCTGGTCACCCTAGGTACCACTCTTCCCAGTGCATGATTTACCAGACTCTAGATTATTTGCAAGAAACAATGTATGCTAGAGAGACACAATTGTGTTGTGGTGTCACTGTCAACTAAGTGACCCCTCTGTTTCTAATCTCTGTGATTTGGAATTATTTAGGATAATCAGTGTGGGACAGAAAGCACTTAACTGCTTTGAAAAGCACTGCCAAATATCTCACTTTAATACTCATTTAATCCCACTTTGGATTTATCTATACTCAAAATTTTAAAAACAACCCTTTTTAAATAGGCACAGTTGCTTAAGTTTTTAAAAAAGTTTAAATGGCAGTTCAGACCTAACAAATGCATTTCAAAACTAGTTCAGACTAACATGCAATTCAGGGTCTGTCTATACCACGGAGATTCTGTTCTGCAAAAGAGGGTCAAGGCTTTACTATGGGCACGTCTTCATTGGCAGCCTCGAACGTGGCTTGTGTAGCCGCGGCACAGCGCTGGTAGCTATTCCCCTCCTGGAGGTGGTTTTTTATAGCGCGGGGAGAACTTTAACGTTGCTAGTGAAGACGAGCCTAGATCCTCGACAAACAGTTGTTCCAGGTACAAAAAAAAGAAAAAAAAAGGCCATGTTTGCAGAGTTTCTAGTATTTACAAGGAAATCGTTAACTTGCGGCCTGCTACCTGGAATCACAACACAGGGGCGCCTGCAGGGCCACGGGGGAGACAGCAGGGACAGCAGCCCCGGCCCCTATACTTGAGACGGTCTCCACACCTGGCACTTCCCGGCATGGCCCGCACCGCGCTGAGCCGGGTCGGTCCCTCCCGGGGCCGCGTTACACAACTACTCTAGGCGGGGTGCGGAGGCTGGACGACATCCCCCTACAGCTTCGCCCGCCTGTCCCCTTCCGCCGGCGAACCAAGGGGATGCGGGGGGGGGGAGGGGGCGTGAACGCCTCAGACTGGCGCCAGAGAAGATAACCATCCCGACCTCCACCGGCCACCCCAAGGTGTGCGCATGCGTGTTACTACAACGGGCTCCCTCAAGACACCACCAGCATCATAGGCTGCATTGTGTGCGCACGCGCGCGCCCTCCAGCTCACCTTCACCCGAGGCAGCCTTAGAGACAAGCCATCTCCCCGTCCGAATATTTCTGCCCAATCAGACCGAGGCAGCACCAAAATCACGCCTCCTGCTCCCTTTTTATCCAATTGTCAGTACCCTTAATCCCCCCCGCCCCCCACACACAATCCGTTGTTATTAAGAGGAGGAGGAGGAGGAGGAGAACAAGGAAGGAAAGGTCCAAATTACTAAATACCGAGGGGGGAAGCGCCACCCCTTCCCTGCGTTGTGGTTTGCCCCAGTCCACATACACCAAGGGGAGGGGAAGAAAGAACGTTACTGCCGTCGCCGGGCCCGGAGGGGTTAATGTGATAGGGGGACAGCGCCCCCCCGCCCCGGGATCGGCTCAACCACAACGAACTCGCCCACCGTTACCGGCCACTGTCCCGCTGCCACGGACACATCCAGCACAGGGGGGGCCACCGGCACGGAGCCCGGTTCTCTGAGGCCCCGCGCCTGGGGCCAGGCCTGGCTGAGCCCCGCGCCCCCTCAGCAAGCCCAGCCTGCGCCCCGTCCCCGTCAGGCTGGGGACCGCTCCGCAGGCGGAGATCGGATGCTCCGGGAGGGGAACTTGACACTCACCTGTGGAGAAGCGGGGCGGGCGGGGAACGTTACTAGGCGCCCAGGGAACGGCAGGCTCAGCCTCCTGCTCCCTTGGCCATGAGCCGTGGGGCTAGGGGGCTGTTACAGCCGCGGGCGGGTGAGGCTCTGTGGCCTGCCATGGGCAGCAGGTCAGACAAGATGAGCCCCGGGCTGCTTTACACCCGTCCCCGCTGGCAGCAGGCAGCCTGGTGTGCTGTGACACCGCTCCTGGCCCCATCCCCTGGAGCCCCCCTGCCGCTGTGATTCCTGACAACTACACACAGACACCCGTTACCTCTCAGTCCGGCCTCCCGCAGATTCGCTGGTGCTGCGAACTGGGGTTGCTGCTTGTGCTCTTGCTCTGCCTTTTTTGTTTTAGGTCTGTCTCTAGCTCCAGCTCAACTCAAAACAAAGGAGACCCTGAGAAACATGTGACCTGCCAAAGCCAAAACACATGATGTCAGTGACACGCCAGCCAGTGGGAGCACAGCGGCAGAAGTACTTGGGAGATGTAGTTTAGTTCAAAGAGACCACAGCGATGCAAACATCCGTGTCACGTAGTTTGCCTGCCCGTTTTAATCCATGGTCAGAGTTGAAGTTGGTATTTTAAACCATTAGCAACTATCAAGAGCCAACTTCCCAAAAATAATTGCACCACCCATCTAAAATATAGATACACCCAGGCATTTGTTGGCGTGTATAATTTACACATGGATTTTCTGAATGGAACCAGAACTGAATAGTCTTAACTGCAGTGAAAATTAAGTCCTTAGCTGTAACTTAAGGTAATATGTTCAGAAGACCACTTCCAAAAATGAGCCCATAATCTCTGTGAGTGCAACCATCAGTGCTCACAAAAGTTCTGATTTATGTCCTTGGGCCCTTTTTCATTTATTTCAATTTTTAACATCTAGAGGAGACAAGAGCTTCAGTAATTTGGCTTTTTCTGTCCGTTAAAAGGCAACTGACTGTTTAGGACATTATATATTGGGAAATGATACATATGTGAAATTTTTAAACTAGATATCTTGTTTGATAGTCAATGTTTCAATACTGATTTTGTTGAAAGAAAAAAAACTAGTGAAGAGGAAATTGGAAGCAGAACAGGCAAAAAGAAAATGAGAGGCTCAGTGAAAAATATTCTTCAACACCCACTGATATACAGTATAGCAGCCTTACAAATTATCATGTAATTTTAGCGGCCTAAATCCAAAATCTACTCAACTCCCTTTATCAAGAAGAGTATAATGAAAAAAACCAACTTCTATTTTACTCCTCTTACCAAAAAAATGAACTTTCACCCTGAGTGAGTATAATTTTGCAGTCTGACAGTACCATATCTTTCAAATTAAAGCACTGTTTTCTCTTCAGCTGTTGCATTTTGTATCTGGTGCTTCTGTGTCCCCCCAAAATCTACTAATGTATTTTTGCGGCCCACCCAATATATATTAGGAAAGTACACAACAGACTAATGAATATGACAATGTCTGTGCAACACTCCTTTCATAAATAGGCCCCAAACTGGAAATAGTTAGAATGGAAAAAAGAGAGGATCCCTACTTCATCTACTCCAGCTACAATCTCCCCCAATTAATTTCTGTTCTCCAATATACATAGTGTTGTCAGTAGGTGCTATTTAATTGTGTTTAACACAAATGTCAGGATTTTTCCTACTTGCTCACTTCAGGAAAAGCTGTAATTTTGGCAAGATTGGCTCCAAGGACTGTATGAGAACAACACTGCTCTGATACCACTGGATTTCTAAGGCACCTGAGTGCACAGCTAGTTCACTGCATAAGGAAAACAGGGGCCAAGATGTCACTCAGACTCTCTCTCCTACTCTGTAGAGATGGAGAGAAGAGGAAATAGTCTAATTCCTGGTCATATTTAGGTAGTAGTTTCTCTGCATGCCCAGCTCTTCACAATCTGCCATGTCCTCACCTGCTACCAGTGCTAGTGAACCAGTAACAGAGAAGGAGGCAGCAGTACAAGGAAATTTAGACCTATGAACAGCTCTCTTCTCTGCAGGTTGAAGAAAGCAGTAATGACTTAGGGTGTTATAATAATTGGGCCTACAAATTTGCTTTAATTATGAGCTCAACTGTAAAAGTATTTAAAAGTTCATGAAATGTCACAATAACCTACGATCATAAATGTTGATGGGAAAAGGTGCAAAAAGGAGACAGAAAAACTGAGTAAGTCTAAACTGAAAGGCCTGCTGATCGGTTCAAAGACTTAAAATCATGCTTGATGCAAACAGAAGATGTGGAACCAGAAATCAGTGAACCAAAACTGGTGGGTCAGAAACAAGGCTTAATTGGTGGACAAAATGAGGGAATGGGCTATCCACCAATCATTCCCTTTTTGTGTTCTTAAACAAAAAGACTTGGGTGTGTGTGTATGTGGGAAGTATAAGAAGAACAGACAGATTACTGGAGTGAGCTTCCCCATCATGGTTTCCATCCTCACTTTCTCCTGGGACCATGGACCTTCATCATAATCCTGAGGGATGTTCTGACCAGGCCAAGCCAGAGAGAGGTATCCAGAGGACAACAGCAGCCCTGGCAGCTCCAGCTGAATCCCAACTATCACCTGAGATGAAATGGTATTAGACTTTAAAAACAGCAGTAACAAACAGATCCAGCTTATCTCAATTAACTTCTCTCTTCCCGAAAGGACAGTTATTACCATATTTGACACCATCTAAGATACTGTCAAACAAGGATGTTTTTTCCTTCTAAAAACTCTCTAGCTAAAGGAAAAGGGAATAAGAAATTTTGTGAAAATTAAAGCCTTACTTAATGCTTTATATTTCAACAGCTTTAATTCCTTTTACTTCTCCATATCTTTAATAATAGGTTAAAAGGATTTTGAATGGTGTTTGAGCCATAGTACAAAGCAGACTGAAGTCTCTGTATACCAAACCTTGTTTAACACTGTTTAATGTTGGACAGTGAATAGATTATCTTAACATCTTTGGCCCATTTATTCCATCTAAATGAATACGACAGGGGAAAGCTTTTTTATTCAGCATGTGGGAATAGTGTGTGACAAGAAAGTAGTGTCAACCCTGCAACATTAACTATGTTGGTGAGGATGGTATAGGCTAGCTATACCTTGCAGCCAATTAGCAGGATCTTGGACCCTTATCTGGTATCTTATCACCATGGGATTAGAAGGGAAAGATAGTGTGCCTCCCTATCCCGAGATGCAAATGGATAAAGAAGCAAGAAGAATAAAGTAAACAGATAACAGCTTTATTTCAAACAAATAACTTAATAAGAGACTACAGTGAGATGTTTGACAGTTTGGGTCTAAAACCCAGGCCCAAACAAATAGGTACCTTGGCAATAAACAAATAAACCTAAAACAAAATACCCCAGATACTGCACTGTTTCTAGGTGTCGATAAGCAGTAGATGGTATGACATTGTTGTCACAGGTGACTGATGGACCCTGGGTCTCAACCACTTCTTAGTGGGAGATCAAAAGGATCTGCTGATGCTGAAGAGAGGCCTGGTTCTGCGATCATCTGAGCATGAGCGATCAACAGGACCTCTGTACCTTTCTCTGAAACTGATGTGGAGTTCAGAGATTGGTAAACACAGTCACAGTTCTTAATGCTGATGTCTTCAGATGCTGATCTTCTGGTCCACGTTGCTGCATAAATACAACAGTACCATGGCTGCCTCTAGGCAGTGGATGCTGAGAGTTTATATAGGCACAAACACACCAAAGTTTTGAGGTAAAACTGGTAGCTCTCCTGCTGGAACCTGTTTGAACCAGTTCTATGCTGACCATTGGCTGCCTTTCCCTCCAAAGTTGCAAAAGGGTACAAAACTTGAACAAGAAGCTAAACAAAGATGGAGTCAAGCTGTTGTTTGGCAGGCACGCCATTTTTAATTTTAGGCTCCATATCTAATACATTAACCAAATGTAAAGGCATAAAGTATAACTTATTCTAAAGCACAAACAACTTATTATCTCTATTTCACATACAAAAACGTTACAGTAGGGAGAGTATCTGGACTGTGGCAAGAGGGCAGGCTGACATCTTTCTCTTGCCCTGTTCTCCTGGGGAGAGTGAGAAGCAAAGTGGATTCTCCTTCTCAACAGGAATAAAAGGGGATTGAATTCAACCTGAATCACACACACGGCAGCAGGGCCGGCCCTACCCATATGCAAACTATGCAGCTGCGTAGGCCAGTAGTGTAGCTAGGGAGGGAGCAGGGGGAGCAGCCGCTCCCCTGAGCACTCACTCGGCGTTTCCCAGCACGTCTGGGTCTTCGGCAGCACTCACTTCAGGCTCCACTGTGTGCCTCTTGCAGCGGCGGCTCCTGCTCCCCCCACCCTCACCTTGTGGCCTTGAACCCACAGCCGGGTGACGCTCCTCCCTGTGCCCGCTGGGGGGCACCTGCTATCTTGCGGCTCCAGCCTTGGTTTCCCACAGGCAGCTCTGGGTCTTCAGCGGCAATTCGGCGGTGGGTGGTTCAGTCGCTCCGGGTCTTTGGCGGCAATTTGGCTGTGGGTAATTCAGCGCAGCAGGTTCTTTGGCAAGACTTGGGTTTTTCTTTTTTTTTTCTTTTTTTTTCTTTGCTGCTTTGCAGAGGGTGGCACCTTTTTTTCTGTGTTCGCTCCCTCTGCTTTTAGAACCTGGCTACACCATTGCATAGGGCACCAGGAAATTTGGGACACCCTACGCAGCTGCATGCTGCATCCAGCTCCAGTGGCCAGCCCGATCCCCGACTGGCTGAGCTGGCCCCTCGTGGGCTGTGCACAACAGGGCCCAGGAAAGCTGCCTCTGCCCCTGCCCCACCCCTTCCCCTCAGCCCCTGTCCCTGCTCTGCCCCTACCCCACCTCTTCCCGCCCCTGCTCTGCCTCAGCCCTGCCACCACTCTGCCCCAACCCTCCAAAACCCCATCCCCTAAGCTATGCATCCTGGGGGACTACAGCAGGGGTCGGGCCCACCCCCACACTTACCTGGCAGCAGGTAGTGGAGCGACCTGGCCCCAACCTGCTCTGCTATGCCAGCTCTCAGCTGAGCCACCGGTGAGTGCTGGGGGGTGGTGGTTCCCCCCTCTTCCTCTAATCTGGGGAGAAGAGTGGAGCAGGCAGGGGCCAGGTCGCTCCACTTCCTGCCTGACCCCTACTGCCTTTCTGCACTGCTTCTGCCCCCCAAAGCCCTTGGGCGCAGCCCCGCTCCCCACACAGAGGCCTGGGACAGCCCCCACCCTCTGCAGAGGCCTGGGACGCCCCCTGCAGGGGGGCTGTGTAAGGCACCACAATGTCTAGGGACAGCCCTGCATGGCAGATCAAGTGATGCTTCTCCCTAATTTCAGAAATCACAGGTCCCACAAGCAATGGGTTTGATGTGTGCCTGCTGTCTCCTGCACAGTGAAGGAAGTGTTGCTGAGTGTAGGTAAGGCTATTGGCTGTCCTAATATAAAATCTGCCTCTTGAATGAGTAAATCTATAGTGATTTTCCTGGTCCAAGAGCAGTTTGTGAATAATTTAGAACAGAAGGGATTCTGGATCAAGGAGTCTTTTGTTCCAGTTTTCCTCTTGTTTCCTCCTGCTACTAAAGTAGCCTTTCCAGTGTCCACCCTTCCTCCCTTCCTTCACAGTGACTCTAGTGTCTGATCTTTCCCATTATAGGAATGTAGTTTCTGCTGTTAGGATGGTTCCGCTGGGCTGCAAGAACCCAAATGGCAGGCATGGTATGTCATTCCAGTGCCAGGATTATGTGGTTCTAAGTAACCGTGAACAGCCCTTGAACCTGGTGTTAAAGGACCACATAGATGGGACAGATTATACTGTGTTTGCTACCTCTGCAAATATGACTTTTTTCCTGCATGGAGACCCTGGTCATTTGAGAGGTTTCTGCCCATGCACTGCTGGCTTGGGCGCCACTAGTAAGAATATGGGATCCCAGGATAGTGGGGAGGGGGTTGGGACATCAAGGAACCAGCAGGAGACAGAGCCTGCATCTGTACTGCCAGATTCTATCCTCCCACTTGCCATGTGTTGTCTGCTGTTGTCTAGGGAGCAGCCGCCTCAGAAGAAGCTTCTGTTGTGATCCCATCACTTGTGCTTGGAAAGAAGCAAGTCCTGGAGGTTGAGGAGCACCTCCCTGCAAGGAAGCAAAGAGAGGTTCTAGAGATGGGAGTGAAGAATACTCTGATGAGATGGATTTATATGGGACTGTTTCTAAAGGGGCTAAGACTTTGGAGGCACATGAGATTCTGGAAGTGGTTGAGGATGGAGCTGTGTGTCCTGAGAAGGAGGACAGCATTGTGCTGGGGGGTAGCTCCATGCCTAGAGTTCTCAGTGGTGTGCTGTCTTCCCCTTGGATGGTAAATCCTCAAGTCCACAATCCTGCATACTGCAATGATGACACTATGTCCCAGCCTGGGACTATACTGTCTTCCACTCTTGGGAAAATAGATATGACAGCTGCTCCTACTGAATCTCTCTCCTTCGCAAATTAGAATGTTACAATAGTAGCTCAATGTTCTTCTGAGCTGGCAGAGTCTGCGGGAGCTAGAAGAGATTGTTGATGACGTCACTGACTCTTCACTGGTTCCTGATGCTCCAGCCAGTCATCTATCTAGGAAGAGTAGGTACAGTATGCAAGAGATTAGTGACTTTTTGGATAGCACTAAAGGAAAGTGGGGATTTGAGGTTGAGGCCTATTTCCTGATGTCCCTAGCCTCTGTTTGCCAGAAGCTAGGAATGGGCAACAGGGGATGTATCACTTAATGATTACCTATTCTGTTCATTTCCTCTGGGGAACCTGGCACTGGCCACTGTGAGAAGACAGAATACTGGGCTAGATGGACCTCTGGTCTGACCCAGTATGACCATTCTTATATTCTTATGATTTACAGTGCTTTGTTCACTTAGCTGCGCTTCTCTTGAAAGATACCTTGGTTGATTGTAGGAAATGTTTCCTTCTCAAAAAGTTGTTGATCAAGGTGAGGAAGTATGTGGGGATTGTTCAAGATATACTGACCTCCAAATGGCTCATTTTTTCCCCAGATACTTCCACTTTCCATTGTTTCTCTCTGCTCTTTGACTCTTTCCTTCTAGTCTCCATGGTGCTGCTCAACTTTGGTTCTTTAAATATTAATGGTTGCTGAGGCCATAAAAGGGCACAACTCTTTGAACTTCTCGGACAAAAATGGGCTGATCTGGTCCTTTTGCAAGAGACCTTCTCAGATCCTGATAGTCAGGGAAACTGGTTGAAGGAATGGAAAGGGGACGTTTTCCTGAGCCATGACTCTAATGTCACTGCTGTGGTAGCTGTTCTTTTTTCCTGGGGTGCAGGGGCGTAGATCCTGTTTGTAAAGAAGTTTGTGCAGGGCCGGTTCCTCTAGCTGGGGAGACATACTGGAATTGTTATTTTTAATCTTTTTACTGTGTATTTCTCTCCTGTGGGGTAAGATTGTCTCTCCTTTCTGCAGACACTTGCCCATTCCATGCTTGGCTGTGAACCAGTACTATTATTGTCCTGGGAGGTGATTTCAGTTGCACCGTAGATTATGTTTTAGATAGGAACCATGAGAAGCCATAGCCTCAGGCAGCCAGGGAAGTGTATTGTCTCCTGCACACCTTTGGGTCAGATGATGTTTGGAGGTTCTCTCACATCACTGCTAGGCAGTACTCTGGGCTGAAGGCTACTCCCAAACACATCTCAGATGCTAGATCGGATCACTTTTATACCACGAAGGACAGTGTGAATATGTTTGTTTGGTCCTCGGTGTCTCCCACTCACTTGTCTGATCAATGTGTTTCTCCTTATTCCTGCCTGTGCGTCTCAATGGTGCTTTAACAGTAAATTATTAAAGGACTTGAATTTCACCCAGATATTCACTATGGTATGGGAGCTTGGTGGAAGCAAAAGCCCCTATATGAATCCTTAAGATAGCAGTGGGGTGTTGAGATGGTCCAGATCCAACTGTTCTGACAGCAGCATATCCAGGCCTCCACATGGTCCTTGCATCAGGCCACGAGTGCCCTGGAATGAGATATCTTGGACCTTCATGGCAACCTTGCAGATGGCAACCATGGCGACCTTGGTACAGATTCACCAAACTCTAAATGAGATGTACTTACTCCTGAGATAATTGTTGGAAGAGAAGATGCAGGGGGCCCTGAGATGGGCCCTTTTTATCCAGCTATAGGGATCTCATGTTCCCAGACAGTTTATTTTTCAGGAGAAAAAAGACAACGGACCATCAGCAGATCTCTTGTCTTTGGCTGCTGAATGGTCATTTGATGACTGACCCTGCTGAGGTCCAGAAAGCAACTGTTTCTTTTTACAGTACTCTGTAATCGCCTGAAACCTATGACATGCTGGCACCAGCAGAGCTGCATCGGGGTTACTAATCTAACTGGTGAGATGCAGTGGTGCCTTGATCCCCACTGTCACTACAGGAGCTCTCTGTTGCAGTCCAACAGCTCTCTACAGGCAAGGCCCCAGGTATTCATGGGCTGCCATCTGAATTATACAAACATTTCTGACATCTTATTGGTCCTGACTTTTTTCCACTGGTGCTGGAGTGTATCCAGGAGAAAGAGCTCCCTTTCAGTTGCCCCAGAGCAGTGATTTCCCTGTTGCACAGAAAAGAGAACCTCTGTGATTTACAGAATTGGAGACCTATTTTCCCTTCTCCTCTCTGACAATAAGATTATATCCAGGGCCGTAGCCAATTGGCTGAAGGACTACCTGGACTCTTTGGTACCCTGATCAAATATATCGTATTGCTAATAGCTGTATTTTTGATAATTTGTTCTTAATTAATGATGTTTTTATTGTTAGCAAACTTTCTAATCTGGATGTAGGGTTTGTTTCAGAGGACCAGGAGAAGGTCTTTTATAGAGTTAACCATAGTTATTTTTAAAAAAATGTTAGAAGCTAATGTTCATGTCAAATTTTTTTATTTTACCATAACTTTTTTAGTGTCTTAAGGATTAATGGGGGTCTTAGTTGCTGCTCCCCAGTCTGCAGGGGCATACGTAAAGGGTGCCCTCTGTCTGGGAAGTTATATGCCCGGTGTCTGGAGCCATTCCTGCACCTTCTTAGAAGCTGTTGTACTGGCTTGATCTATGCCAGGGATGCCGATGATTTCCTGGTTTATCTGTTGCCCTTTGTAGACGACGTCTCAGTTTTCATCATGTCCGAAGGTGACATGCAGGCGCTTTGTGCTTGTTCACAAATATACGAACAAGTATCCTCTGCTCGAATTACCTGGAGTAAGAATAATTTGGTTTTATGGGGTTCTTGGCAATGCAGCAGTCCCCAACTACTGCCCCAACAATTACAATGGAGCACCTCTGGGATTAAGGTGTTGGGGATTTTGTTTTGATCTGAACAATACATGGGAAGGGGCTAAGGAGAAGATGCAGGGCTACCTGGAGAAATAGCTCCTTCCTGGACTCTCTTTTCGGGGATGTGTTTTGGTTGCTAACAGCCATGAGACCTCCCCCAAGTTTCCTGGACCAGATTCAGAAGCACATGAATCACTTTTTTTGGAATGGTTACCACTGCTTTCACCCTGCTTTGCTGTTCCTGCCACTAAATGAGGGTAGCCAGGGGCTCATTGCCCTAGTCAGCAGGGTGGTGGCTTTTCACCTGTGGTATGTTCAACGGCTTCTGTACTCTGATTTCCTTGCCCTCTCTCTCCTCCACTGTGCTAGGGGGATGGATTTTGACCTTTATTTGCCTTCGTTGGCACTTGGTCAAGTACAGAGTCTAGATTTGCCTCCATTCTTTTTTTAGCTTGTGGATCTTGGAAGAGACACTGTTTCTAATCCACTTTTCCCCCTCTGAAGCTCTTTCCTCCAGAAGCCTGCTTTTTCTGCCTTTACTCCAGGTGGTTTGACAAAGCTGTCCCACCTGATTGTTCCATGTGGGTCATGCTGGAAATTGGCAGCATCTTTTGCTTCTCAGACCAGAATCCAGTCTGTGTGTTTTTTGGATAAGGTTCACTGAATTCCAGGCGGTGCTCCCTCAATGGGCTGCTCTGGTATTTGCAGGGAGTTTTTGCAAGGACTGTCCTTTTGTGGCGAATCCTCTGTTCCCCTCACTGATTGTTTCCCCTTCCATAGAGGAGATCCTTGTGCAGCCAGGCAGATTGTTGTCCTGGAAGTATCTGGTAAATGTTCCTTTTGTAGCCATGACCAAGCAGCAGCTCTATTGTGTGCGTGCAAGGTGCAGCATTATGCCATCATCTGTGATCTCCCTGATACAACCTGGAGGATGGCTCTGTCCCTGTGTGATTCTATGGCCCTGGCTTGAAGGATGCTGTAATAAACCTCCTTTATCTAAGCACTCCGGTGACTTGCAGTGGAGGGTCCTGCACAGCATTGTAGCAACCAATCGTTTTGTGAACCATGTCACCCTCAGTGTCTGCACAGCACCCTTTCTGTTCAGTTTCAGACACAGTGTTTTTCCTTCATTGCCCACATTTAATTCCTCTTGTTGATTTTTTGCAGCAGCTTTTCAGCAGTCTCTTTGTTCTGGGAGCAAGATACAGTGCTCACATTTGGCTGGTTTCCTGCCTGGCTAACTTCCTGATGGATCAGGCAAAACTAGTTGTTCTGAAATCTCACCAGAACAGAGTGACTGAGGTAGAGGGGTGCTAAGGTTGTTCCACAACACTGATGATGGCCCGGCTATGAATTCATTACGCCTTTTATAAATTGACTTATAACCTGGACACTTTTCAGTTGATTTGACATCTTAACAATATTTTGAGTAAGCTGAGTGATGATAGTGCTTTAGTGACCCATGTTCAATGTTTGCTGAGGATGTGTTTTGTTTTATTTCATTCATATCTTTCTTTACACACACACACACACACACACACACACACACACACACACACACACACACACACACACACACACCCCTCTCTCCCTGTCAGAAATTACTGCTTGTCCTGCAGTAAATATCTTGTTGGGTTGCTATTAGCTGCTGCTGGCCTTTATTATTGCATTAACAAGCTTGTTTGGCATTTCTCAAGCTGTCCAATAGCATTTTTCTCAAAGTAAGTATTCGTATGTTGCCTAAGAAGTTGAAGTCAATGATTAATAATTACTCATTCTATAATGCTTTAATAATTATTATTTTTCAGAGATCTAAATAGGTGCTAAGCATGTAGGCCAACATTTTCAGAAGGGACCACTGATTTTGTAGCTGGCCAACTTGAGACATCTGGACATGACAACAACAAAAATCAAAGCACATTAATGATACTTCTTTAGCAATTTTTTTGGTTAATTATTGAAACCAATACTTACTTGCTTTTGCACAACTGTATAATTGGTTGACTTATACAATCATAATAAATAGGTAATTCCAAATCAAACAAAATTCCCAACCTGACCCAGTTTGAGGGTATAGTTAGGGTATAGAAATGCATTGAAGTAATGGGATTTAAGCACCTGCTTTGCTGAATTGGGGCCTTGATCTGAATGATTTCTGGGTCCAAAATATTTCCAAATAAAATAATGCTCTGCTACCCTCAGCTCCCTTCAAAATACAGGGCCAGATCCTAGTCACTTCTGGACTTTACTCTTGAATAAAGCTTTGTAATATGAAGAAAGGAAAGAAAATAGCAGCTACTCTGATCCTAGAAAAACACATTTAACAAAAACGGGAATTTTGCAGGCTCAAATGCTGTAGTTAAGTCAATGCACCTTGCTGCTTTTAATATACAGAATTTGTGTTTTACTGTCTAATTCTACTCCTTCCTCAGATCTATCCAATACAAAAACAGCCTCATTAGGCAGAAAAAGTGTAAAAATAGGATTAGTGAGACAGTATGGGTTTCTGACAGAAACCACTACTTTGTGCTAGCACATTGTTCACTGCATGACTTTTCTACTATAAATCTGGTCACTATGATGCTGAATCTTTAGAAGGAAATGGAAAATAAAATATTATCACTAGGTTTCATAGAACTCCTTGACTGTTTAAGCTATAGAATAGTAACTTTTGTGTACAGGTGAGAGAGGAGTTTTTAGTAGTTTTAGAAGGATAGCGGAAGTGAAATGAGGAGCCGGTCATTACTGTAGACAGGAAGCAATAAAAAGGCAAATAAATGGCTGTGTTATG
This sequence comes from Gopherus flavomarginatus, assembly GCF_025201925.1. Lineage (NCBI taxonomy): Eukaryota > Metazoa > Chordata > Testudines > Testudinidae > Gopherus > Gopherus flavomarginatus. The sequence goes on along the minus strand of NC_066624.1, from coordinate 68,968,906 downwards.
TCTTCTTTCTTTAGATGGCTGTAGTTATATTTTTGTTATTTCTACAAACATTTTTTTGAACAAACAAAATATAAAAAAATCTAATAGTGTCCACCTCTTCTTCAATGAGGAAGGGTTAAACAGGGTGGGAATCTGTCAGCTTAGATAAAATTCTCAGGCTTTTCAATCTCTCATTGTAGACAGCTATCATGGAAACAGAACATCCCGTAGAAGACTTATTTTTTTTTTAAAAAAGCTCACTCTTACTTTTCAATGGGAAAAAAAGGGTGATATTACTTTTTTAAAAATCACTTTAAGTTAGGAGGAGCATTTGTACAGCATTTTTTAAGTATGGGGGACACAGATTAGAAGTGATGAGCCCTCAGAAATTACAAGCCTTTTCAAGCCTATCATGATTTTTCTGTCACCATTCTTTCTGGAATGAAACTCCTCCAAATCACTCCTAGTCAGAAACACCTCTGATTGCTTCAGAGCATCAGCAACACTCAACATAGCCAGCTGGCCCTGGTGACTCCTGTACTCCTGGAGAGATCTTAAATTTAAAAGTTCAGAGTACTTGCAGACCTCCTAAACTCCATAGTCTTTCCTCGACTTCTGCAGTCATCCTAGTGTTCCTGTTTACCTCTCTACGGGCTTCTTAAATCCGCAAGATCTGGTATAGTCTTTAGTGGAGTCCCCATCAGAACCATAGCTCCTACTGACCTACTAAGGTTCTGCTGAGAACCTGTGGACTTCTGAAGGGAAGCCAAGGTGGGAGGGAGGCAGAACAGGAATTAAGTCGTGCACTTATGGGAAGGCATTCTTATATATTGTATGAAATCCTATAGCTTGTGTTATGCAGGAGGTCAGACTAGATGATCTTGGTCTCTCCTGACCTTGGAATCTATGAATCTATAATATCCATAGAATAAAAGTCTACATTTATGCTCAATTTAGGTTACTCTAATTAAATTAAAACATATAAATAATGCCTTGCAATCTGAGAAATATAAAGTTAAGGAATTCTCAAATAATTTTCTTTCTATGTCCAGAAATATTTCAACCTTTTTCAGGAATTCTACCTTTATTTTTTGTATCAGTACACGTCCTTTAATGATATTAACTACTGAATTACAATATATTTCCAACCATGATCAACAGTAAGTCAGAATTATGTATCATCAAGATAGAAATATTTCTATTATTTTGATAATTGGTAAGATTTACATTTCCACAGTGTATCCCCCACATATATTAATATAAAAATGAGTATGTGTACATATATTAGAGCTGTCAATTAATCACAGTTAACTCATACGATTAACTAAAAAAAATTAACTGTGATTAATCACACTGTTAAACAATAGAATACCAATTGAAATTTATTAAATGTTTTTGGATGTTTTCTACATTTTCAAATATAGTAATTTCAATTACAATACAGAATACAAAGTGTACAGTGTTTGCTTTATATTAATTTTTTGTACAAATATTTGCACTGAAAAAACAAAAGAAATACTATTTTTTAATTCAACTAATACAAGTACTGTAGTGCAATCTCTTTATCATAAAAGTAGAACTTACAAATGTAGAATTATGTACAAAAAATAACTGCATTCAAAAATAAAACAACATAAAATGTTAGTGCCTACAAGTCCACTCAGTCCTACTTCAGCCAGTTGCTCAGATAAACAAGTTTGGTTACAATTTGCAGGATATAATGCTGCCTGCTTCTTGTTTACATTGTCACCTGAAAGTGAGAACAGGCATTCGCATGGCACTTTTGTAGCCTGCATTGCAAGGTATTTATATGTCAGATATGCTAAACATTCGTATGCCCCTTCATTCTTTGGCCACCATTCCAGAGGACATGCTTCCATGCTGATGATGCTAGTTAAAAAAATAACATGTTAATTACATTTGTGACTGAACTCCTTGGGGGAGAACTGTATGTCTCCTGTTCTGTTTTACCTGCATTCTGTCATATATTTCATGTCATAGCAGTCTCAGATGATGACCCAGTCAGCACATGTTCGTTTTAAGAACACTTTCACAGCAGATTTGACAAAATGCAAAGATGGTACCAATGTGAGATTTCTAAAAATAGCTACAGTACTCAACTCATGATTTAAGAATCTTAAGTGCCATTCAAAAATCTGAGAGGGATGAGGTGTGGAGCTTGCTTTCAGAAGACTTAAAAGAGCAACACTCCAATGTGGAAATTACAGAACCCGAACCACCAAAAAAGAAAATCAACCTTCTGCTGATGGCATCTGACTCAGATGAGGAAAATGAACATGTGTCGGTTCGCTCTGCTTTGGATCGTTCACAAGCAGAACCCATCATCAGCATTGATGATTGTCCTGTGGAATGGTGGTTGAAGCATGAAGGGACATATGAATCTTTAGCGCATCTGGCACGTAAATATCTTGCAACGCCGGCTACAAAAGTGCCATGCAAAAGCCTGTTCTCACTTTCAGGTGACACTGTAAACAAGAAGTGGGCAGCATTATCTCCTGCAAATTGTAGACAAACTTGTTTGTCTGTAGTGATCAGCTGAACAAGAAGGAGGACTGAGTGGACTTGTAGGCTGTAAGTTTTACATTGTTTTATTTTTGAGTGCAGGTTTTTTTTTGTACATAATTCTACATTTGTAAGTTCAGCTTTCCTGATAAAGAGATTGCATTACAGTACTTGTATGAGGTGAATTGAAAAATACTATTCTTTTATCATTTTTACAGTGCAAATATTTGTACTAAAAATAAAGTGAGCACTGTACACTTTGTATTCTGCATTGGAATTGAAATTAATATATTTGAAAATGTAGAAAACATCCAAAAATATCCAAATAAGTGGTATTCTATTATTGTTTTAACAGTGCGATTAGTCGCAATTAATTTTTTTAATCACTTGACAGCCCTAATATATATATACATATACATATGCGTATACTGTAGTTTAATTATGGTACTTAAAAACTTTAGGTATATGGAAGTTGTGAAATACTGCATTTACTCCATCCTTTGTCAAACTGTTTTCTTAGTGTAGAGTCAGAGTTAGGGTTATAGGCTCAAACCCACACAGGTGTTTCAGGATTTAATGGAAATTAGGAGCCATAGATACTATGGATGCATGATGATATTCCAGTAATGAGCTCATGAGGAGCAACAATGTAACCCAAGGTCAAGTCCCAAAGTGTGATAGATTCCTTGCAAAGAGGGGACAAAAACAAAGGAGACACTCTTCAGCAAAAACACTTGTTTTGCAACAGGTTATTATAAAGTTTCTAGAACTTGTTTCTTTTTGGAAGTTGTATAACCAAAACACCCCAAATCCACAATTATCCAAGAATGATAATCTGTTTTCATTGTATTAAGTTATGATTATTTGTATTTTCATAGTGCCTAGGAGACCGTCACTGGACCATTCTGTTCACTGTCGAGTTGAAGGTCTTTAATGCATAATGTAATGCTTAATAAAATAGCTCTACAGGTAAAAATAAAATGAAATAAGCCATCAGTAGAGAATCAGACATACACTAATTAAAAACAGCAGTTCTACCAAGAATTATCTGCTTATTGTTTTAAATATCTTAGGCTTCATGGCTGAACACGCACCCCTTCCCCCCTTTGATCCTGTACTTTCCCCCAGTAATGATGCTGCTGCAGCTTTCAACAGCCAGTCACCACAGTTACACAGCTTGCAGTTTTCACTCTTTATTAAATCAAAAAGGGAATCCAGAAGCATTAAATAGCCAAAGATTTGATTGTCCAAATAAAAAAAAAAGCTGGCCAAGCGTGTTAATATCTGGAGAGTTGGTCTTCTTGTTTCTCAGAGAATGAGGCTGGAACTATGTATGTGTTAACTAGCACCTCAAGTTAACTTCACTCTTACTGGGGAGAGCAATTAAATATAATTAATTATGATAAAATTGTAAGTTATCATTACAAGGGGCTCATGGGCCTGTTGCTAATCTTGTTGAATAGGAAAACTTCCATTTGGCTTCAGTCGTGTAGGATTGGGTTCCATGTGACCTTTCTCTTTGGTTTTGGTCCATGTGTGTTTGCACCAAGGCAGATTCAAGCATACAAAACAGAGAAGCCTGAGGTGAGTCAGTCAGTCACTGGTGTGCAGGCCTGGATATTGGCAAGTGTGATGTTCTGATAGCAAATGGAGCATTGCATTGGCCTCCCCTCTTCTTGCCTCCTCAGCAAATCAAGGTAATTGTAAATGTGTCTTAATAGCCTGTCTGAGCTGGAAACTTTTATGATAAACTAATAAAATTCTATCAGCAGGGAACGACAGATCCAGCATTTCTGTGACACCATTTGAGCCTGTGGTCACATCTCTGGGCCAAATGAACCCCCCAAATCAAAGCAACATACAGGCAAAGCATCTGAGTTTCACTTTTGATGTGAACTCATCTGTCAGGTAGGTTTGCTCAGAACTACCTGAGGTTTACAAACAGTAATGAAACTTAAAACTCAGCACAAGATTGATCTACAGATCTGCCATGAAATCTGAAACTGGGTGTGTTTCCTGTGGTTTGGGATTCCATTACCAACACTTCACACAGCTGTTTATCACACAGTAGAAAAGATTCACAGATTGAAGTTTCAGTTTTATTAGTGTAACCCTTCTGCCAGGCCGAATTGATAGCAGCAAGTGCCAGGTTCAGTACATAGGGGTCCCTTCCCTACAGTGTAATGCAAAACCAGCTCGAGCCCCCACCCAGTGACCTGGGAAAATATTACACACACCCCTGGGCGCCTCAAAGAGGCAATACTTCCCCTCTCACAAGCACAGAGTCTCGGTGTAGCAGAAAATGTTTAATAATATGAGATAAATGACATCAGCATTAAATTGGGAAAACACCCCAACTAGAGTTCATAGACCAAACCATGAGCAAAGACCCACCCCAGGAAATTGGGCCGTGTCCTTTCCCTTGAGTTCTTGAGTCCAGCAATCCAAAAATCACCCAAAAACCCCAAAGTCCAACACCCCAAATGTCTCTTGAGTCCAGCATCCCAAGAATCACCCACAGTCCCAAAAGTCGAACAACCCAAAAGTCTCAATCCTGGGTCAGTGCAGCCCCAGAGTTCAAGAGTCTATCTGCAGGGTTTTAATCCCCCAGCCTGGGTGGAAAGGGGGGCCCAGGGTATTAAGGGGCACCTTACGTGGTCCAGGGCCGACTGCCCTGCCTCTCCGTGGGGTTCTGCTTCCACCTCCACCACGAACTGCTCCACTCTACCAACCACTCCACTCTGCTCCTCCAGCTGTCCCCACAAACTGCTCAGCTCTGCTCTGGCAGCTGCTCTGCTCCACCAGCCATCCCATGAGCTGCCCAGCCGTCCCCGCAAACTGCTCAGCTCCGCTCACTCCATGGGCCGCTCCAACCGTCCCACAAACTGCTCTGCTCTGCCAGCTGCTCTGCTCCACCAGCTGTCCCATGATCCGCTCCAGCTGTCCCCACAAACTGCTCCGCTCTGCAATATAGTTTCAGGCTCCCCCACTAGTTAGCACAGCACTCAGTGATCTCAGCCCTTAGTAACTTTAGCTCTTTAGTGATTTCAGCTCACAGTAGGGGAGCCCCAGTGCTGGTGCACCATTAGCCCAAAGTGAATTCAGCACAGTAGTCTATAACTAGATTCTTAATGGAATCAAAAATTAGCTCTGACATTCAACAGTGGAGAGAGGAGAAAGTGCAATTGGTGTTTCAGACTCACACAAAAAGCCCACACCTACAGATACCTGTCTCCAGCCTCTCCCAATTCACTGGGTTTTGGAATCCATGTTCCTTTCTAGCGAGTGCTGCTTAGTTGATGGTGAGACCCTCTGTCATAAAACAGTTTCATAGTCCCTCATTCACATAATCAGGATAACACCACTTTATTCCTCCTGCCCCAATAACAGAGAAATTGGGGATCCCACAGCTGTCAAAGTGGCCATTTTGGGCTGCCGTGGGCTCATGCTAGGTGGGGTGGGTGTGCCTATGCAAACAAGATCAGCCCCTGAAATTCTTTTTCACACTTGCCATAATTCACCACCAGATGTCAGGGTAGAGCTCATCCTGACACTACTTACATTAGTATCCCTTCCCCTCATTTACATCATACTCCCTCTTGAAATGTCAAACCTTCAATCTGGAACTATGGTACTGCTGTGCCCTTTTAACTCTCCAGCCTGGGCTCTCTCTCACAATGCTTTGCTAGTGACAAACAGCAAACCCCTCCAGGTGCTGTTATCACTCAGCACAACTGCATGTGAAGCCCCACACCTGGCTAGATTGTACAAATGCTCCCTGAGCCACTAACATACACAGAGAAAGGCACTAGCAAATCTCCCAAGCCACAAGCCTTGCACGCCTGGAATATTCCATTTTGCTCTGCTCAGAAACCTGACCAGTGTAAATTTATTACCCCGTCCGCCCATCCCTCAATGTAGAAAGGAGGCACACTAGCCTTTGTAAACTTAGCTGAGATTTCCCTGCACTTCAGGCAAAACACATGGTTTTAGATAAAATATAAAACATTTACTAACTACAGAAAGATAGATTTTAAGTGATTTTAAGTCATAGGCACAAAAGGTTAGAGGTAGTTACCAAAGAAAATAAAAGGAAGTGCACAATCTAAATCTTAAACCTTATTACACTAGGAAGTATTTAGATCAAGCAGTTTTTCTCACCCCACTGGATGTTGCAGGTAGGTTATAGTTCTTAATACACAGGCTTCCCCTTTAAGCCTGGGACCAGCCTCCTCAGTTTGTCTTTATCTTCCCAGTGTTCTTGCTGCTTCCAGGGTACATATGGGAGGCGGGGGAGAAAGGCCAAAGCATGATGTGACTGTCCCCTATTTTAGATCCTCAGTCTATGTGCCTGGGAAACACTAGCCTAGACATGTCATGGTGGGCTTTGCTTAGGGTGACCATCCATCCCATTTTTAATGGGACAGTCCCATATTTAAGCCCTATTGCAGGTGTCCTGCCTTTTTTTAAAAAACAGGCGAACTCTCCCGTATTTTCTGCTCCCCCTGCTGGTCAGCCAGTGGTCAGTCAGTGCAGACCCAGCTATGACTTATTTGTGGCTGGCACCCACCATGGGGCTGAAGCTGGAGATGTGGGACTGAAGCCCCAATCCCTGTCACCCGCCAGGGGGCTGTATCCAGAGCCGCAGGGAGGCTGTCCACAGCTGAAGCCTTGATTCCCAACACCCACTCCAGAGCTGAAGCCCCGATTCCTAGTGCCTGCCGCAGGTCAGGGTGCATGGAGAGGGGTAGCTGGGAGCTGTGTGTGGGCAGGGTTGAAGCTAGAGCCAGGGCAGGGATGGGGACTAAAGCCCTGATTCCTAGTGCCCACCACAGGCTGAATGCCTGAGCCCTGGAAACCTCCATGAGGCTGAAGGCAGGAGCTGTAGTGCTGAATCTTGGATTTCCAGTGCTCTTCATAGGGCAGAAGCCCCCTGAGTCTATTGCAGAGTTGTGGGGCACCGGGAATGTTGCCACCCCAAACTGCAGTGCACATGAAGGCGTATCCCGGGGGCAGCTCCATACTTCTCACACCTCCTTCTCTCTTCCCTCTAGCCAGTTCGGAGGCAGGAAGCTGGAGCTGGGCAGTGTGGGGCAACTGCTCCTCTGGCTGGTGCCATGGAGCAGGCAGCCATGGTGTTCCCTCCTCTCCTCCTCAGCTCCCAGCCCGCTTTTCTCACGCAGCCGGTAAGAGCTGTAGGGGTGGGGCTGGCACAGCCCTCAGGGAACAGGGACTGCTCCCTGCACCCTGAGCTACCCTCTGCCCACACACAGCCCCTAGCTACCCCCTGACTTCACCCTGAGCTACCCCCTGCCCATACACAGCCCTAGCTACCCCGCCCCCAGCACTCTGAGGTACCCCCATGCCTGCACACAGCCCTCAGCTACCCCCTCCCTGTACCCAGAGCTACCTCCTGCCCCCACACAGCTCCCAGCTACCCCTCTCCATGCACCCTGACCTGTTTTCAAACTTTTTGAGCTGAACCCCCCACTACCTTTGAGTTATAATTTTTGGTTGTGCCTCCCTGCTTCCACAACCAAGACAGGCTGGGTGGCCTTTTGAGGTGAGTCAGGGGGTGAAGGTGGCACTGCCTCAGCGGATCTGCCATGTGGAACTGGCTTGAGCCCTGCTGGCCCCTCGCCCCCTAAAATAGAAGTCATACTACATCTATGCTTGAGGCCACCCCCCCAGACCCCTGAGACCCCCTCCCTTTCCCTGCTGGGCTCTGGAGTTTTAATAGCATGTTGGGGGGAGTACTACATAGTTCTGATTAATTGCTGTTGAATACGAGCAATTTTACAAGGTGTCCCATATTCAGCATAGGGAAATATGGTCACCCAGCTTTGCTGAGTCACAGGGTTGAGCAATCCTCCATTGTGTTATGCTTGGGCAGCCCTATTACAGTATTTTAAATCTCTTGTTTACAACTCCCCTTTTGATTAATGGTCACTTAGCATCCTCCTGGGAGTGGATAACCACCTAGCAGTGGAGACTCTCAAACTTACAACATATTTTAGTAACAACCATACAGCAAAATCTCATAACCTCATACACACTAACGATATAGATATTTGGACAGAACAATGGGTGTCAACAGATCATGACCTTCCATATGATATCTTACATAGCATGCTTTGTATGAAATATTATTATATGACGGGGTGAATATGGAGGTTCCAGGGTGCTGCTACAAGTTACAGAGTGGCACACAGGTAAGTTTGCTCAGAACTGGCTGAGGTTTACAAACAGTAATTAAACTTAAAACTCAGCACAGGATTGATCTGCAGTTCTGCCATAAAATCTGAAACTGGGTGCGTTTCCTGTGGTTTGGGGTTCAATTGTATCAGCATCCCTTCCCCTCATTTACATCACACTCCCTCTTGAAATGTCAAACCTTCATAAACTTCATCACAAACCTCAAGCATCTCCATTTACAACTTTTTACACATACCGTCTTTTATTCATCTGAATAGGGTGACCAGACATCCCGTTTTTAAAGGGACAGTCCCGTATTTAAGCTCTCCTGCAGGTGTCCTGACTTCTTCTTAAAAACAGGCCAATTGTCCCGTACTTTCTGTCTCCCCTGCCATCACGACTGGTGGGTACTGCTTCTGGCTGGACTCCTGCTTGCCAGCCACCCTACCACTAGCAGTGAGTGAGGGTGTCCAGGGGCCCATGATGGGGGTAGGTATAGAAAGCTGATGATGGGGCGGAGATAGGGTGACCAGACATCCTGATAAAATCAGGACCATCCCTGTGGGCTGGGGCGCTGGCCAAGAGAAGCCAAGCCCTGCATGTACCAAAGCCCCGCACAGCACAGGCACAGGACAGGGCAGCCTCTCTGCCCCTCAGCTAAGCTCTGGAGTGGCGGTGGCGGGGGACATCTTGGGGGGGGGGGACAGGAGAAGCTGAGCCACATCCCTGGCCAAGTTTTCTGAAGCCCCTGCAGTCAGGTTCCCTGGGCCCTGGTGCACAATGCATCCATAGGGTTTCACCCCTTCCTGCCCGTGATGTAGCCAGGGGACAGGAGGTGGCTGGGTTATGTCGGTGGTCAGCAGCAGCCTGGAGGTGTTAGCTGCCTTTCGACATGTTTGGGCAGGAAGGGACAAGCTACTTCCAGCCACAGGGGACGGGGGGGAAGTGGGGGAAGAGATGAGCTCTGCAAAGACATGGGCCAGGTCATCCCTTCCCCCTCCTACTCCCCTGCTGCTGGAAGCTGCTCCCATCCCTCCCCTCCTGCACACCGACAAAAGGCTGCTGCTGGCCACATTCTGGTGTGAACCCTGGAAGAAATCTGGAGAGGGGGGTATGTGACCCTGCATGCTCCCCTCAACATGTTGTCTCAGGAAGACATGGCGCCAGATACCAGGAGAGGCGGGTCTGTCCCAGGGGCCCAGCCAGGCATGGAGGATGGAGAGCGCTGGGTTGGGGTGGGGGTTGTGTGTGTTACCCCTCCCTGTGTAAAACCTAAAACCTTAAAGATAAGAAGGAAAATAAAAAAAATCCAACTAAGTCGTATTTATTTTTAACACGTGCTCAGCCAGCTTGATGTTAATTTGAACATTTGCACTACATAGAATCAGAAGATTGATTGCAATTGAACTCACATGAATATGAGTAATTTTACCAGGTGTCCTGTATTCAGCATAGGGAAATATGGTCACCCTACATCCGAAGAGCTGCAATCCTTGTTCTGGGGAGCATGGTCAACTCAGTCACTAAACAGGTGGCAAAGCTGTACTTACTTTCCTTATTGGAGCTGTCTTTCTGACATTTCACTCTTGGGGCCAGAACCAGACTTCAATGAAAGTTTGAGGTGCACAAGGAATACAAAATCAAATCATTCTTGAGGACAACAGTCTTCTTTTTTTCCCCAGTGTGGCCTCAAGGTTTTTAAGGTCAGGCTTGACAAAGCCCTGGCTGGGATGATTTAGTTGAGGATTGGTCCTGCTCTGAGCAGGGGGTTGGACTAGATGACCTCCTGAGGTCCCTTCCAACCCTGATATTCTATGATCCTATGAACTCTTCCTGTCCACTTACAGAGATCAGAGATGTCACTTATTTGGAGGAAGAACTATTCACCTATAAGTGGCCATGCTCCAGCAACTAAGAGAGAAACAGCTGCTTTCACATCCAAATAGATGCCATGGTAGCTGGCACTAGACCAGCATCTAGGGTTGCCAGTTTTGGTTGGATGCATTCCTGGAGGTTTCATCACATAACATAATCTTTAATTAAAGATTAATCTTTAATTCCTGGACCCTTCAAGACAATCCTGGAGAGCTGGCAACCCTACAAGTGTCCAGGACAGCTTGTTATTTATGTATTTAAATAAATTAAAGCAGGAGGGAGCCTGATGTTAAAAAGAGAGCCTGTTTGTGACTCACATAGTGCAGAAATTGTTTGAAGAGCCACCTTTATGTTGAGGACTAGTTTAAAACAAAAGATGGCTGCACTCTTTTTAAAAAAGTAGTCCTCACTTTAAGGGTCTCATTTCTCTTCCTGTTTGCAAGTAGAAGGCCCACACAATTAGCCTCTCATATCACAGGGGATGGGGACTGCACAGCTGCTCCTTCTCTTTTAAAGACCCAGTGCCCTAAAAGACCCAGGGAAGGGGAGAATCTATGTCTCCTCCTCAAAAATCTGTAGCAAGTCAAAGGAATAGAGAAAAGAACCTCCTCCTCTCAGGAGAAGGGACAGACTACTCTGTGGTGAAGGCTGGTAGGTAGGGACATCTGCTATCATATATTTGGCCTATGTTTCTTATTACTGTTTCCCTGATCTACTGCTGCATACCCATGTTCTTTCCACCCACTTGTTGCATCTTCTCATAGATGGTAAACTCTTCAAACACTGAGTAAAAGACTTTGACTGTACAGAACTCAACAGAATGGTCCTGGTTCTGAATGTGGCTTCTGGGAGCTATGTGCTACAAGTAAAGCAATTAATAATGCTCTTCTGCTTCTTTAAATGTGAAAACAATATATTTTATTTCTATAGCAGCATTTCTCCCCACCCAAAGTGCTCTGAGTGCCATACAACTGAATAAAACACTGTGCAGTAAGAACCTCTTAAAATACAAGCATACACAAACAGATGGGAAAGAGAGGGACTATAGGTAGGGCTGGCAATGCTAATTTATACGTTTAAGAAAAGATTGTGTCCTTTTCAAAAGTGAGGAGGAGAGGCCAAAATGAAGTGCAATCTGAGGCAGAGCGAGTTAGGGCCCACACCAACAAAAGCACAATTGCCTAACAACTTCAGACAATGACCAGAGGAATGGTGCAGATACTACCTCAATATAAGGCTCAAAGATTGGGTCATAAAATGGACAGCGACTCCAGGCTAGAAAGAGTAAACTCTGAAAGGACACCAAGATGACTCAGACAAGCCAATTTACTAGTAGTTTGTACAAAACTAGGTCCACACGTTTCAGGTGTAATTTTAAAAAACAATTCCTCTACAAAAATCGGATCAGTTTCCCCCTGGTTAAAATGGAGACTTCCTATTTTCAGTTAGTGAATGTTGGGTCAAACCTACGAAAACACAGGCAAGGAACTCAGCAGTTCTCCAGTACTGACTGGATCATCTCAGTTTCCACCAAATTAACAGGTTCATTTAAATGGCAATTAGTTAATTCACGAGAAAAGGAGGACTGCAGCCAGAGCAAGTTATGAAGGCAAAAAAGGATAGCTCTTTTTGGAAGCCATTACTAAAAAGTAAGCACAGAAAGAACGGGCAGGATTAAGGAATACATCACTGTAGTAGTCTAGGATCACATAACAGGGTTTCATTTATTGAAATTACTGGTGGTCTGTTAAATGATTAATAACCAGCCTGCTTTAAAGAGATCAAAGCAAAACCAAGTATCTGGATGGCTTCAGATATCTTAAAAATGGTTCTTTGATTATTTTGTTCCGTTAATCTACAGTCATCTGAAAACACAGCATTTGCCTCTCAGCTCTGTATTACTGGCTGATGATACTAGTGCCCATGCAAGTAATGACAAAGCATGAATAACCAATCACTTAATTTGGTGTGAGTCTTTCCTCGTGGACCAAGGGATTCTGGCACTATTAAGCACTTCTATAAAGGCAGACTCCTACTGTGATGAGGAAATAGAGGAGAGCTGCTTGGTAGAAAAGATAAGATTTGTAACCGTTAAGAAACAGCACACATGTTGGCAATGGCACAGACGGAGATAAGAATGGTATGGAGATACCAATCAATGTTAGTGCAATTCAACATGGCCGAAGGTGCTAGGGCTTTCCCTGTGTCACTCATAATGGCTGGTGAGCTAGTAACATCACTGTTCTCCACTGACATAGCTATGGCATGGTTTTATTTTGTAGTGTTAATGGGACCCTAATCCAAAGGTTGTATTCACTGTTGCTCATCCTGGCAATTTAACGACAAGTCTTGCAATGTTTGTTTTTATTCTTAAAGCTCCAGCTCCTGGGCTCAAGTGCTTACATGAGAATCTCAGCTTTCATTTTAAAAGAAAATAAAGTTTCTAGCCCTCATGGTATAGTGAAAAGCATGATAATGGGAATCCTAAAGAGAAATAAAAAGAATCTAACATTTATTATGGTTAAAATATCATGATTTTTAAACATGATTTTTATGGGACTGACTCATGATTTTTGAACACGTGGAGCTGGCAATACTGCATATTAGTGACATGGATGGGGCCTAAGAGGAGAGGAATTCACAGCCACAAGAAGTAGCAACAGCAACAGCTGCATTTCTGCTCTGAGATCATGAAGGAGCAAATAAAGAATGAGTAGAATTATGCAGAAATGACAGATAATGAATGCAGCAGATAGGGGAGAAGAGGAGGGAGATTTCTTGCATTCTTTCTCTCCACCCTTGCAGCCTGCACAAGGGCCACCCAGAGTCTAGCCCTGTCTCAGCACTATTGTTCATTTCTCTCCATTTGTAAAGTCAGGCTCCTTTAATACCATGGGTCCAATTCTTCAGACCTTGTTGGCAGGAGAGAGAAAAACAACCAATGCGTTTTGGAAACCTAAAAATGCTCTAAAATGCCATTTCTGTAAATAACATTGTCACAGATTCAAGGTGTGCTTATCAAGGTTAGAAACAAGTGTCACATACCATTGAAATGGAGGATTTCCCAGTTCCCCATGGCTGTAAAGTTCCTATTTAAGATTTTTCAAAGCCAATGACAGGATTTAGCCACCCAGCTCCCATTAGTTTCAATAAGGTTTTGTGGCTAAATCCTCCAGCTAGCTTTCAAAATCTTTCATTCTGTTCCTAGTCCTTGGATCTTAAACCCGTGAAGGTCAAAGGCCGAATATTGCCTGTCCTGCATCTCAGAGCAGTAATTTTGGGGGGCATCTATTCCACATTGGAGAGGAAAGAACGAAACATCTCTTTGGAGTTTGCTTAAAGAGACTCAGAGGTTTGGAACTTTAGTGGTAACTCTGGCAGAGATGGATTGGTGGACAGAGTGCAGGTCAGGCAATCAAAGCAATGCAGTTCAGTTTCAATTAAAAGCACAGAATGTTTAAAAAGCAGATTTTTAATAGCAGAAGTCTTACAAACGAAGTAGGTTTCTCAATGTATTACCCTTACCAGTCTTCATTTCCTTGTTCATGAAGGCCTCCAAAGAGAAATGGCATTCTGAAAGTTCTTCCCATTAGGGATTCTAATGTCTAAGCATCTTCAGGCCTTCTCTTTAGAACTGAACAAAAAAGTGGGGGGAAAAATCCAAACATTTTTGAAATAGTTTCCATTTTGCAGGGTTCAAAACTACACATTTTTTCCCCAAAAAAATTTCAAAAAACGTTCCCATTTTAATTCTCCCCCTTTCTAGCACCAATACAATGAATTATGCAAAAGGTTGGGTTTTTCATTTTCTGAGTTTGCTACTGTTTGTGACACTTCCTCAACTTTGGAAAAGCTTAAGTAGCAGAAGGAAAAATGGAAGAAAGAAAAAACAACCAAAAAACCCTGGACATCACTCACTTTATTGTATTCAGTGGCAAAAAGGGAAAGTTTTCCCTTTTCCAACCAACTATATCTTTGACCTTAGCACAGACTTTGGATAGAAGGACAAGTGAAGAACTCAGAGGGGATCTGTGTAGCAGTGAGTCTTCTGACTCTTTTCTTCCTCAGCTTGCTCCTATACTGCCTCAAAACCCTTGTGCCCTGTGGGGCACAGAGTTACACACAGTTCAGCTCCTGGTGTGCACCCCATAATCCTCTCCTCTCCTGAGGGGAAGCCACACCCATGTTGCTGTCAGGTACTACAGAGGCAGGAAGAGAATTTGTCTCTTGGTAAATTAAAATAAAAATAAAATAAATGAAGAATAAAATTAAAATTAAAATAAAATAAAATAATTCTCAATGAGACTCTCCTATTGCTAGAGGAAATTAGTGAACTTCTGGTGTATTTACTGAATCAGAGAATGTATTAAATGATGATGATTCTTCAAAAGAGCATCTGGAAAAAGGAAACTAACTCTGGTACGGGGTAACTTTTCAAACCTTCCTCCACTTTGGAAAAGCTACCGTGGCAAAAGAGAAAAGGAAGTAGAAAACCCCCTAGACATCATTCATCCTATTGCATTCAGTGACAGAAAGGAATAAAGGAAAAAAAAGGAAACAAGGAGGAGGAAGGTGAAAAAACAAAACACTACAATTTCAAAATTTAGAAATTTCAAAATTCAAAATTTCAAATTCTAAACTATTTTGGTTTTGCCAAAAGAATTAAAAAAGTAAAAACAAAACAAAACTCCCAACAACAAAGCTTTTCAGAAAAGTTTTCAGTTTTGGAAAAAAGTCTTTTTTCATCAAAAAATACTGTAAATGAAACAATTCAGCCAACTTTACTTATTTGGTTCTTGTTCCCTCTTGGCTGGACTTCTGGGCTCCTCTGGTGTCCCTGATATGCTAAAGCAAGAAGACACACTGAATGTATTAATCTGCTCCATCAGTTGCCTGACAGCTTGACTAAGATTGGGACTCTAGGATGTAGTGATTTAATCCTCAACTAGTTCCATGCTCAAAATGCATCCAAGTATCTATCATTCCTGCATTATCCTAGGAGCGGATTTAGCCTCCCAATTCAGTGGGCGCACATCTCCACTTTCTTGCCTTGCCGAGGGGGAATCAATCACCTGCAGCAGTAGCCTATGCTGTGACGCAGCATCCCTAATCCCAGCCCAGTCGGGAGGGGAGGCCCCGGGGAAGGAAAGATGCTGGAGACTGAACTTGCCCTGCACTCACTCTACAGCTATGCCTTTTGTCCTGTGGGGCTGGACCCAGCTCCTTACTCCAGGTGTTGTGTCTGGTGCACAGGGCCGAAACACCACTCACTCAAATTTGGTCCAGCCAGCCGTCTGTCATAGTGGAGGGGCAGCTGGGCCAAGCCTGGGATGGGAACCCCATGAAAGTACACCCTCTGCACATTGGTTAAACAGGGCCTGATTTCTGTGGATGCAATTGTACCTATGGACCCCCAGTAAAGTTGCCACTGTATTATCTCCTGTGTGAATCTGAAAAGGAAAAAATACTTTGGGTGTCTATGTACCTAGAAGATAGTGTAGTGTGAATACTTCCTTTTGGAGGGATCTTCCTGTGTGGTGCTCCCTATCCCATGATTGCAATGAATCTTCCACTCCGCTCCCAGCTCTGCTCCGGCTCTGCCCCCAGCTGCGGCCCTGGCTCCCAACCGTGTGCCCGGCCCACCCCCAGCCACGGCCCCCGACTGGTCAGGCCATGGCCCTGCACCCGGCCCCGCACCTAGCCCTGGCCTCAGCCTGGGCCGCGGCTCTGTTCCCAGGCTCAGACCCACTCCCAGCTGAGGCCCCAACCTCAGCCCCCTAACCCCTGTCCATGCCCCTCCCCCCCGAAGAAGCAGCCCCACTTCCAGTCCTGGTTCGGGGAGGGTGGGTGCGTGGACAAGGGTAAGAGGGGGTGCGACCCTGCAAAGTGTGGGGACCACTGCTTTAGACACTCTAGATATAGTTTAAAAATCCATCCTGAGTGCAACCATTTAAGATAATCTACCATAGCTCTCTCTCAGAGAGTTCCTTACCCCTGCAACTACAGTTCTCCCCTTCAGCCCCCAGAGATAGCTGAAGGGGAAAAAAGAGATAAGACACAATTTACCTTAAAGATAATCAGATATGGGCTATTTGACACTGTCCTTTGACTTTGAGAGACCTATGCCAATGTATGGGCTATTTGACACTGTCCATTGACTTTGAGAGAGCTATGCCAATTTACACCGACTGAGGATCTAGCCCCATATATCTCTTGTTTATTCAAATACTTCTTCACATAGAAACTAAAAATGAAATATTGCTGATGTACAGCATCTATTACCTAACAAGGGGCAGCAGTACCCATCAGTTGATATTTTTGAATATGTGAGTATAAAGTAAACACATTATAGATGGCAGCTCAGGTATTAGTATTTAAAATGATAAACTGTATAATTGTAAAAGTGAGAATTTATGTCTGACAACAGAAGTTTCACACTGGCAGCACTCACTGCCAGTGGATGGGACCTGGTATCCATAAATTGCACCTTTCATTTTGGATAAGTAGATCTGGATAATAATAATAAAGGGCCAATTTCAGGACGGGAGAGAGGTCTTCCCAATCACCTGTAATCTTCTCACATTCAGAAGCATCTTAAGTCTTTTCTAAGTATGTTGATACTGCCTGAAATTCACAGACACCCCCCCAGCCTTTGTTTGTGTTAACAGGATGAGAAAGTACAAGGCTTCCTGTTATGTGTGTGTGACAGCTGTAGATAAACGGAGAGCCCTGGACAGGAAATCCGCTTAACTTCGGCAGTGTAACTCATCTGAAGCTTAGGAACTCTTTTAGAGAGAAGCCCCAACGGAATGACACGGTGCTGGTTTAAACATGGAGGACATGGTAGAGAAAAGTTCTGAAGAACCTCTGGTCTCTTTGGACAATGAGTGCTCCAGGAAGATGGGGGAACTTGTGGAAGTCTCAAGCGGTGACAAGGTTAAGTTTGATGACACTGGGCTCTCTATGGTGCTTCAGAATGGCCTGGAGAACCTCAGGCTGGAAAACTCTCTCACGGACGTCATCCTGTGTGTGGACAGCATGGAATTCTCTTGCCATCGTGTGGTCCTTGCTGCAGCAAGCAATTATTTCAGGTAAGGCAGTTTTAAAAAGAAAAGCCTTTTTCACTCAGTACATTTAGTCTGGGAATTTCTAATGAGCCTAACGTTGGGTGCCTAGCTCCTACTGACTTTCACTGGGTTTTGGACCCCTAACTCCTTTACCTCCTTTGATAGTTTAAATGAGGAAAGCAACAGTGTCAAACACTGGATTTTTATGTATCAACATTTGTCACGTCTACTTGAGACAGACAAACGGAAGGAAAACAGTTGGCGGGTGAAGCAATGGAAGAATAAAATCTTAGCCAAATATTCTGAGCATTGTTGTTGCTTACCCCTCATTGAATGCATCTGTGTATTAGGCAAACAGGAAGATTCATTGCAATCATGGGATAGTTTTATTTTAGTGTGACTTCATTTCTGGAAGTTGTCTTTTTTTCCCCCCACTACTACTATGAGGTGGAGCACACATTCTATAAACCCGTTGAGAAGGAAAGAAGATGTGTGTCCTATTTCCTGTCTTTCCTAGGATTACTGTAAAATCAGTTGAGAGATGGGAACCCCCTGTGTGGAAGAATTTTTAAAAGACCCAAAGACTCCACCTTCAGTTCTTTTAAAAGCACAGAGAACTGCCCACTTTATGCTACTCACTGGAAGGAACAAAATTGAGACTTGTGGAGAAACACAGTATTGGTTATCACACATTTTCCATCATCATTTAGATCTTTACATTTGCATGGCTGGGAACTTTTTCTTTTTTTTTAACTATTGAGATGTCCTCTTGACTGACTGCAATGGAAACTGGAGGGAAACAAATCTGCGATCATTTGTGATATGAGTAGGAAGTGTCAGTTTCATGGAGGCTTAGTAAATTTTACTCACAGAGATCACAAGAGAAGTGCTATTTTAGGCATCTGATTCTAAAGATAATACAAAATAATATTTACATGTGAAACTCATGCAGCTAAAAGCAGTGCCCCAGTGTTTCTCAAAGTAGTGCCATATGGAAAAGGGAAAAGAAACAAACAATTAAAATATGAATTAAAATAATGTAACTGAAGAAATGGTTAACTGTTAAAGAAGTATTATGTGTTATCAGGGGATTACAGGTCCCTCCAGCCAGAGTGAGCCACAATGCAACACGAGTGGCTGTCAGCATAGCACACAGCTGATTGCTGTCAGCCAGTCACCTGCTGTTGGCAGAGGACTTTGGGAGGATGAAATGCCCCTTGGGCCTGTGATGCCCCCTCAGCCCTTTGGGACATGTCACAAAGATGACTCAATAAAAAGAGGGTGGATACTGGCTGGGTGCTGTCATGTTAACAGCAATGACAAATACCCCAAGAAACTAAAAGCCTATGAGGCCTTTGTTGATGTATCTCACAAGGGTTCATTGGATGCTGCACGTATGTAGGGAGCAAATAGATTCAAGAATTATTCCTGTGCTGGGATTTCACTGATTTGTCATACTGAATTGGGGTCTTTAGGTCTGTACAGGGCCTAGCACATTTTGAGTGCTAACATAATATAAATAATTAATAGTAAATTCACACTTTAAACAGGGGTTGAGCAGAGGCCAGGCAGATGTATCAACTTTTAGTCCTTCCTCAGTTATTATTGAAGAGCATACATAACATAATGCTTCTGATGGAGTCCTGTATCCTGAAACATGCCTTAATTCTTCACTTCTGCTAAGCAAAGTTAATGATGCAAAGAGGGCACCAAATCAGCAGAGCAGCATTTTACACCTGATTTGCACATGGCAGTGAAGAAACAGGTCCACAGAGGTTAAGGTCAACATTTTCTGAAGCACCATGTAGTTGGGGGATCCCAAAATTTGCCAAGGTTTTCAAACATGCATGCTTAATCTTACACTTGCAAGTCCAAATTTAGGCACCTAAGTGGCTTGATATTCAAAATTGCTAGGCACATTGCAGCTCCCATTTCCTGGATATCTAAATTTGGACTTGGAAGCCTTACTTTAGACACCTATTTTTAAAAATCTGAGTCCGAAGCAGTGGCGTACCATCTGTGTCTGCCAAGTATGCCCTGCATTCCCAACCAGGAGTGCATTGTCTCACGGGTGGTCTGCAGGATGCTTCTGTCTGGCCCCCATAGAGGACACCATTTTGTAGAACAAAATGGCATCCTCTGCATCACATGACTTAGCATGCACCGTATTCATGTGAGGTCACGCCACATGGAGGATGCCATTTTGGACAGCCTCAGGCATGCAAGTGAGTTGCTGCACGCCTGACTGTTGCTGTCACGGAATATCCCTAATCCTACGGCTCCATTTATTTCTGAGCAGGGCTCAGCACTTCTGAAAGTCAGGCCTCTGTTGGCTCACTGGGTTGGGCACCAGAAAAGAGAAGCATCCCTCCTTAGTGGCCACTTCTGAAAACTTGGCCAAGACAAGTAACTTGGCCAAGGACACAGAAAATCAGGGCCATGGTGGGGATTAGAATCAGGGCATTCAGACTTTAAACCATGTGCTCAACCAATGAAAGCGCTGCTTCTCCTGCGTGTGTACATCTGCAATATCTATGCATGCGCACACATGTATAAATACCTACAATCATCCCCCCATGTAATTATTAGGCAAATTCTGAGGTATAGTTAGCCCTTCAATCCCACAAAGGGGAGTTCTGCACCAGCCTGACCCATCCCGAAGAGCCTGAAGACAATGGAATGGAAGGGGGTGAGGAGCAGGAGCTCCGCAGCTGGAACCTCCAAAGCAGACAGGAAGCTCAAATTATCTACAGATCCTGAACTACTTCTCCTCATCCCTACCCAAGCCCAGTGGAAGTTACTGCCCTGGGGTACAATGGACCCTGCAAGTGTTGGGGGGGATCCAATCCCCAGCGTTGCCTGGGGATATATCTCCCCATCTGTTAGGCAAGTGGGAAGAGACTGGCCAGAGTAGGGGTGCTGTAGAAAAGGCCAGCACTCCTTTTTGTTACATCCCTTCCTCCCCCACTCTCCCCATAACTTTCAGGGAGGAGTGATGTGGTGTTGCCCAGTGTCTTTCAGCTCAGGGTCTCAGCACACATTACACAAGTGAACAAGTCTCCTGCCCCCACCTCCCTCATGAGGCAGATGAGGGAAGTATTACCACCCCCATTTTAAAGATTAGAGGACAGGTACAGAAAGGTTCAGCAACTTGTCTAAGATCAGTGAGTCAGTGTCACAGCTGGGGCAAGAATGCAAAAGTAAGGTCCTGAACTCACCTATGAGAGTGGAAAGCCCCTGTAACTTCACTGAGTTACTCCAGTTTCACAATGATGATGTACATGAGATCAAAGCTGAGCCTCCCCTGACTGTCAGTGCCCACTTACCACAAGACCGCAGTCACAGATCTTTGAGATAAAAGAGTGAGGGCACAGAACAGCTGCATCTTAGGACAACAGACAGTTTCTTACTCACATGAGAAGCATTTCCACCACCCACACTTGCAGTATGTGCCCTTTAATTCTTTACCTTTTTGTTCAGAACTCCTCTCTCTGTTGTGTATGCTGGCCGCTTTTGTTCTCAAATGCCTGCCTGCCTGCAACACCCCAGATTTAGTCTCATCAGAGTGCAGCACCCACTGTGGCAAGACAGAGTGAAAAATATAGATGTAATGAGGGCCTAATTCCTGCTCCTATTGACGTTAATGGCTGTTTTGCCATTGACTTTAATGGGAGAAAGATTGGCATAGTAGAAATCAGTGAACAGAAAAATGCTAAATAGCTGTGATGTCAGTGCAGTGAAAATGAGAATGTGGCCATTCCTTAAAATATCATATCTGCCCAAGCCTTCTGCTCAAAGTCTGTGTCTTCCCTACCATACACAGCAGGATAACTAACGTGGGTTGGCTACCTTGCTGTAAAATCCCAGTGGAGACAAGGTGCAAGTCGCTTTTACTGCAGTGTAGTTAGGAGAGGTCAACAGCATAGACCCTACCTGTGGCTCACTTCACCTAGGTATTTTGAGGTAAAAACTACAGTGCCTTGTGTCCACTAGGGTTTTCCAGAGCGACAGCTAATCTATGTTCATTATGCCCCCAGAAACACACACCTTTTCAGGCCATGAAGACTTTGGCCTTCAAGACAATTATTCACTTCTCATGACTCACTGTCCTCCTAACATTGCATCATATGTAGTCCTCACTAATCTAGAAAGATTTGGCATTCAGGGTTAACAGCAGATAGAATTACATTTGAGACTCACACATGTTTTCCTCTGGCTCTAGTCAAAAGCAGGGTCAGGTACTTTTAATCTTACTGTTGTGATTGCATCTTCTTTGGAATCTGGCACATGGCCTCTGAGTTATATCTGAACTCAGTGACCAAGATCAGGATAAATCAGCAGGTATTTAAAGTCCATAAACCAGAATTACATGGGAGTGAAAAACTATTCACCAGTAGAAAATTCATCTTACAGAAGAAAACTGCTGGAAGAGAGGATCAAAAATAAAAGATGGATTAAAAAATTAAAGAAAGATAAATGTGCATGATCATCAAACAGCGATGAGGAAGCAAAGTGCATCTAGATGGCTCTTAGGGAATTCTGTGGTTTATATCCCTCACAAAATACTCTGTTAGGATTAAGATTGTGCTAGTGTCTTTCCCTTCAAACACAACATCAGTGACCTAAGGAAACTGCCATTTAAGGCAATAACAACAGCCAAGCCAACCACAATTCAGATTCATTACCACCTACATACCCTTATATCCCGACACACAGACTTTTCAACTCCACAACAAACTCCATGATTGGAATTTGCCTCCTGAGGGGTAACAGTATGTGTGTTTGGAACCATATGATGGGAAGTTACAGTGAGGTAAAGGTTGTGAGTGAGACTGGGGTTTAGCGCTGGAGAGTGAGGATGATTATAGCAGCTATCAATGGGGCTCCCACCTGACACCTGCTGTCCACTGAGTCCTCACCTCTAGTGCAGAGGCCAGTTCACTGGCCCAATGATAAACCTGTCTCCTTAGTTCCATGAGCCCACCTCCATCTCCCAGCCCTTTAATTTGGTGCCTGTCCCTCTCCCAGGGATGGAAGATGATGAAGTTCCTTGTGTCCTCTCCTCCTGGACCAGGCACAATTTAGCCCTTGATGTTTGTGAAGTGTTTTGGTAAACGTAGATAAAGTATTATCATCATTATTACCATTATGATTTAACAGATCTATTCTGTCTATTTCATTTCACCCTCTGATGCACTGCAGGCCATTATTTTAAGAAGTTTACTCCTGAATCAAGTGTCTATTTAAAAAAGCTTCAGTCTATTTCCGCAGACTATGTTTTACATTTTACAGAATAGACAGTGTGACCCTTTAACAGCTCTATGCTTTTATCATCAGATATTCTCTGAACTGGGCTCCATTGTATAATAACCATGCAAATATATATTTTAAAATCTAGCACTGCAATGGTATGGAAGTAATTGACAAAGAATTTTCTTTGTAGTTTTGCTACAATATTTTGTAAATACAAAGCAATCAGAAGGGTCCTGCACTGATAGAGCATATTGATGCTGGCAGGTTCAAACCTGGTAGCTATATTTTTTCAGAATGCTTAGTCCTTCTTGGGTAACCAATGTACAGCTCTTGTTTCAGGGCCATGTTCTGCAATGATTTAAAAGAGAAGTATGAACAAAAAATCATAATTCAAGGAGTTGATGCAAAAACCATGCAGATGCTGTTGGACTACACTTATACAAGCCAAGTGCTGATCACAAAGCAAAACGTGCAGAAAGTCTTAGAAGCCGCCAGCCTTTTTCAGGTTAGTGAAAAAGCACCTTCAGCACATGGACTAATGGAAACACATTGTTTCAGTCATTGTTGCCAGGAAGATACAATTCCGCATACATGATCAAAGTGCTACATGCTTCTTTAATTTGTCATACCCATTAGAGATCTTCAGCTTCATATTTGTTTGTATCATGGTTGCATCTCGGAGCCCCAGCTATGGACCAGGACCCCATTGTGCTGGGTGCTGTACGAATACAGAACAAAAAGACAGACCCTGCCCCAAAGAGCTTCAAACATGTGCTGCCTGACAGCTCATGGTATTATACCCTTAGTGGGATTACATTCTAATCATAATGCAGATGGATCTATAAATGCGCTCCATTATTCGCAGGTCAGTCTAGATGATCATAATGGTCCCTTCACAGATTTTAAGGACAGAATCTCACAAATATAAAGCTCTGTGCACTGAGATTAACCAATTACTTTAGAATAACAGGAGCTGATATTTACAGTACTCTGGAGAGGTATGCTTGTTAGGAAAGTATCCCCACACAGCAAAAACTAATTTAATTTTAATAAAAGGCAATTTTACTTCTCGTCCCTCTCTCTCTTTCCTCCAACCCCATGGCTTGAGTGGAATGGCCCCTGAATGTTTTCAGCATTCCAGTATTGCAAACCCCCAGCATTACAAACTCAGAACATTTTTTTTTAAAAAATGCTGGGCTATTTTTCTTCTTCGTCTATTTTTTGATCTGTCAGGATCAGTTTTCAGGCTTTACTCTGAAACCTCGAGGGCAAGACACTTTTTTTTTAATGGAAGTTGAAAATCGAGGTTTGGATGTAGTCACCTGACTACATCCGCTGGGGCTTTAAGTAAAACACCAAATATCCTGAGACTCATGGTAAAATCCTGAGAACTGATAACACTGTAGTACCTTCAGTTCCGAACTAGAATGTTTAACTGATAGTATCGGTCCTGGCACTGGCCTTTATAAGAAATTTTACTACATCCTGCAAACCTGCTGCAGCACTACTGCACA
Source organism: Gopherus flavomarginatus (assembly GCF_025201925.1). Classification (NCBI taxonomy): domain Eukaryota; kingdom Metazoa; phylum Chordata; order Testudines; family Testudinidae; genus Gopherus; species Gopherus flavomarginatus. The sequence goes on along the minus strand of NC_066624.1, from coordinate 68,944,500 downwards.
CTGATGGGTTCTGGACCGTTACTGGAGAATACTCCAGTTCTTTATGAGAGTTAACACAATGTGTTGCACAACATTCCACTTTTTTGTCTCTCTTTTGGTGTTGTCCAAGCACCTCAACAACCTCTTCGCCCTCCAAGTCTATCTCAGGCCCTACCCCTTATCTCATCGCAACGTATAGGACTATGAGCAGCTGGTGGTTTTATCTGCATGTTGCTGTCAGAGAATCAGCTGCCCCTCTGTGATGTGATAGAGAGCTCCTTGTCACCCAATCTCATTGAGCACCGATCTTAGGGCCCCTGCCAGCCTCTTCCCACTCCTCACTGTACCCAGCATGCATCACACCTCTCTGTTAGAAGGGCTGAGAGCAGATGTCCTTTCTGCTCCCAACAGAACAGCTAAGAGGTGGTCAGGGATCTGCCAGAGAAGCTGCTGCTATGCAGAAGCAAAGAAAACAACCTTATTGCCGAAGGCAGAGGTGGCTGAGGGTAGTCCTCATCCTCACTATCCTAGGTGTCCACTCAACCTTGAGGAACTACAGTGTTCCCAAGAAGGTGGAAATCAATGTTTTGTGAGATTTTTTTTTAAATTAAGGCTTAAGTGAAGGTGCAAAATCCAGATGGCAGGGTTTGCAGCAATGGGGAGGGGGCAATCCTGGTTCAAATAATTTTGACCTGTTAAAGATCTATAGTTTTCTCCATTCCTTGTGTGTGATTTGCTTTCCCCATATGCACCACACACTTCTGCAACCTTCCGTTAATGGATGCAACCACATAGTATACTTAACAGTGCTCTCTACCCACTCATGAGCCTTTTAGGACCAAAATATAGACCATCCTATTGACATCACTTCTGTGAACTTGTGTGCATATGTACGTTACACTTAATAGACTATGTATAAATAGATTGAGCATAGTTCAGTGGTTAGCCCACAGGCTGGGGAGCCAGGAGTTCTAGGTTCTTTCCCAGCTGTATGGGTGACTTGATGAGTAATCTTGGGCAAGTCACTCATCCTCTTTGTACCTCATTTTCTCCCATCTATAAAATTGGGATAATACTTATCTGCCTTATGGGAGGCAGAAAGCAGGGGAGGCTGTGAGGATTAATCAGTATTTGCGAAGTGCTTTGAGATCTTTGGAGGAAAGCACTACTATAAGCGGAATGTATTAGTATTAATAGACAGTGATAGCCCAATGGAGAAATTCAATGGCACTGGGACAGACAAGGTAACATTGAAACTACAGAGCTCCAGAGTGGCGGCACAGCAGACTGCTGACATTTATAGAACACAAGCTGTAGCAACAACCACAGTATTTTGATTTTTAATGTAGCCCTGTTCATTAGTCAGTTGCGTTTCTCTAATCTCTTGACCACATGTAAATGCAAAACAGGAACCAGATATCTGACCAATGCCTTGTCATTTTTCAACTTTAGTAAACAGTCTACATATGTCAACAGGATACAGGTCTGCCCAGAAATTCTACCCTGATTACTTAAACAAATCTAAATATGATTGCATTTAATTGTGGGTTTACTGTGTTTCACTTCTCTTTCTCCTTCAATTACAGTTATACAACACTCCCTACAATGGAGAACAATAAAGTTAAAATGGCCAGTTGCTGTCATTAAATAGAAAAAAAAATGAGGACACTACTTTTAATTATTCATAACATCTCCTTGTATTTGTCTTTTCTGCACTTCATTCTTTACTAGAATGATGTTAAATATCAGGGTGCTACTTCCCTTTTAAATCAGCGAGGCAAGAAAAAGAAAAGCATGAGGGGTTACTTGCAATCACTTGTGCTCAGAAAGGGTTGTCCGTTTGTTGAGCGAATCACCTGGAGACTAATCTTGCTCACATCATAGTCAGTGGATATGGGGATTACAGGACTGGGGCCGTAATGTAATGGTAATTAGCAAATGTCAAAATGCATCCATCATAGCAGTTCTGATGCTTTATTTCTGGAATCATTCTTTTGATTTAAAGGGACAATGTCAACAAGAACCTTGTATTTCTGTCTGATGTTTTTTAAATCTGTTGCAATGACAACACTTAGAGGTTAGTGTTTTCCTCAGGGCATCTGACAGCCATTTGTGCATTTGACAGCCCATTTTGTAAGTCAAGGTCACTGTTTTGCTGATGTTTAGTCTTGCTTCCTGCCTAATCCACCAGCAAGATAACATCATGCTCACTCTGGGCTGAGAAGGGAGCTCCCTTGCACAGTGCTGGAGGAGCTCACAAGCTTGCTCTTCCATGGACCTAGCAAGACCTCCCCGCGACTAGGAGTATTGGACAAACATTTCCCGGCAAATGCAGCAATGGTGGGAGTACTAATGTAGGCAGGGTGTTGGTGGCCACCTGCATTTTCACCCCCACATCATTGAAATGCCTGCAGCCCTGGGAGACTTGACTGCACTAGCTCTCCAACTGGCAGAGAGGAATTGGTGGTAGCAATGGTGGGGAATTTCTCACAGAAGTCTAGTGGAAACACAGCCCAAGTGGAGGTTTTACCAGTAACAAAGCAGCAGAGCTGCTACCATTTCTGAGCTTAGGATCAGGAAGGTGACTCCTTTTCTTGGGACCCCTGTGAGGAGCAACAGCAGTCAGGGAAGGAGGTGACTGGGAGAACCCCCTTCTTTACTGCCCAGACCTCTGCTTGTGGCTGGACAGCAATGGAGACAGGGTGGAGCAGGGAGCCCTCTTTATTCCTGGATGGGGCCAGGATGTAATTACAATTTTTTGGGGGGGCGGCGCTGAGGAGACATGCTCTTCTTTCCCAAGCCTCCTGCAAAGGAAGCAACAGGAATTTGGGGGTGGGGCAGCACAAGACAAATGTTTCCACACCCTAAGACTGTGAAGATCCTAGAAGGAACTCAGAGCTGGTCTACCCTGAAAATGTACACTGAAAAATCCACACCCCTGAGAGATGCAGACTAACCCCCGGTGTAGACAGCGCTAGGTTGACGGACGAATTCTTCTGTCGACCTAGTTACCACCTCTCAGGGAGGTAGATTCACTACAGCAATGGGAGAACCCCTCCCGTCACTGTGGTGTCTACACTGAAATGCTGCAGTTGTGCCGCTGTAGTGTTTTAGGTATAGACATGTCCTCAGTGATGGTGGTGCTGCTGTTGATCAGGGAGGCACAAGGTGCTGGGGAAGGTGGGGGCCTGAGGAACATCTGCTAGTGTTCTCTTTGGCCCCATCTATTTTTTCCTCCCTGAAAAGACCCTTCAGAACATCAGCAAGGAAGCAGAGAAACCCCGACACATTTTTTAAAATTAAAAAAAAAATCAGGGCATATTATTTAAAGGCGCTCTCTCGGAAACTGGAATTTATTTTTAATTAATCAATTTAAAACTCTTCAATTTGACAGTGTCTCTTTAAATTACAACGATTCTTGCATGTTTAAGACAGAGCTGAAGCCAGGTAGGAGACAAAGTCCATATGAAAGAACTGCTGTAAAACAAACAGCAGTTTCTGAATAAAGGGTCAGATGATGGTAAATAAGGAAGTGTTATTTACTCCTCATAACAGAAGAACTAGGGGTCACCAAATGAAATTAATAGGCAGCAGGTTTAAAGCAAATAAAAGGAAGTATTTCTTCACACAACGCACAGTCAACCTATCAAACTCTTTGCCAGAGGATATTGTAAAGGCCAAGACTATAATAGGGCTTCAAAAAAGAACTAGATACATTCATGGAGGATAGGTCCATCAATGGGTATTAGCCAGGATGGGCAGGGATGGTGTCCCTTGCCTCTGTTTGCCAGAAGCTGGGAATGGGTGACAGGACATGGATCACTTGATGATTACCTTTTCTGTTCGTTCTTCTGGGGCACCTGGCATTAGCCACTGTCAAAAGACAGGATACTGGGCTAGATGGACCTTTGGTCTGACCCAGTATGGCCGTTCTTATGTTTTTATGTACTCCATGGGCGTAACTGAGATCAGAATCTGTCCCACTGCAGACTTGTTTAATGCCTCGTGAAACACTGTCAAATAAAGTTCAAAGACTGTATGGCTTCCTCCACCCAGATCCTGGCTGTAGTCCCAAGAGATGTTTAATTTGATGGCCTCATCACCAAACCACCACAAAAGTGACAGAACTGGATCAGCACAGGATGTGTTACTCTCACAGGGGTTCCATCTCTTCCCCCCACCCCATGGCTCAGAGGCCCTATTTGTGTCCTTCTCCTATGCCACTACCAATGCCTGGAATTCTCTCCCTCTCCCTATGAGTCAATTGGCCACCTTATGTCCATTCAAATTTCCCTCCAAACTCACTTGGGCCTGGATTTTCAGAGGCGGTGAGCACCAGCAGTTCCCACCAGCTTTTACTGGAATTGTCCGCACTCAGCACTTCAGAACACTAGTCTCTAAAGCATCAATTTTTGTATCTCACAGGTCCAAGCTGTGTTGGCTGCACCTGATTTAAATCATTAGCTGCTCACCAAGCATACTCACCAAGTAAATAAACAATGATAAGGGCAGGAAGGATGATCTAATGGATAGGGCCCTGGACTGGCACTCATGAGACTCAGGTTTAATTCCTGGGTGAGCCACAGACTCCCTGTGTGACCTTGGGCAAGTCACTTAATGTACTCTGTGCCTCAGTTCCCCATCCACAATATGGATAAATACTTTCTTACATCACAAAAGTGTTGTGGGAATAAACTCCGCTCATGTCTATTAGGTGCTCAAATTCTGTGGTACTAAGGGCCATATATTCTACCTTTGATTATCCCCCTTAAAAGTGTCTTTTGTTATGATACCTACAAAAAAACTGGACATTGGTTAGGCTACTGGTGCATTGCTTGAGATCACTGCTTGTCATACTGTGTTGTCTCATTCTCTCCTTGTGCTCATCAGTCTGTCTGTAACTATATATTATCTAGTGTTTTATACTCAGGTTGCAAGCTCCTGAGGGCAAGAATCTCTCTTTATTTTGTGTTTGTCCAATGTCTATCACATGTGGGGCCTGGCCCTTAACTGGGGCTCCCCCCACGCTACCACAAGACAAATATATAATAACTGCACAGTACCTTACATGCTCCTTGTGTCTGTAGTTTCTGCGGATGGTGGATGCTTGTGCCAGTTTCCTCACTGAAGCCCTCCATCCGGAAAACTGTGTTGGGATTCTGAGGCTGGCTGACACTCATTCTCTGGAGAAGCTGAAGCAGCAAGTCCAGAGCTACATTATCCAGAACTTCGCTCAAGTGTTGCACTGTGAGGAATTTCTGGAGATCCCTGCTGATGTTCTCTACAACACGCTGAAGAGCGATGACCTCTATGTCACCGAAGAGGCACAGGTTTTTGAGACTGTTATGAACTGGGTTAGATACAAAGAGCCTGAACGGTTTCCTCTCCTACCCTACGTTCTTGAGAACGTCCGACTACCCCTTCTGGACCCTTGGTATTTTGTAGAGACAGTTGAAGCCGATCAACTCATTAGACAGTGTCCTGAGGTCTTCCCTCTGCTTCAAGAAGCAAGAATGTACCATCTGTCAGGCAATGAGGTAAGTAACAAATGAAAATACTTAGTAAACAGGGGGTCGGGGGAGCTGAACCAATTCTAATTAAGGAATATTTCAGATTGACAGACACAGAACTCAGCATGAATTTTGGAGGTGAAAAAAGATATTTACAAGATAGGTTCACAAATTAGTACTTCTGAAAAATAAGATAATCATGATCAGTTACCCTGGAGATTTAGCTGTGAAATCTGAGAGGTTTCCAGACAGCTTATATTAACACAAAAGCATTTAAGAAAATGTTCATGAATCTCCGAAAGGAGAGGGAGAACCTCTTGCATGCAATTCTGTCTAATATCAAACTAAGGTTAATCAATATTCCTTGATGTGTTCCCTAGTAAAAAGGCAAATCAAAGGTATTACTTTGGACATTAATTTCTTATTTAAAATCATCTATAACATCAAATACTGCTAAGCATTCCAGTGGGTCACTTAGGGTAAGCAGTACCGTACCTGCATAAAGTTATCTCTGTCTATTTTCCCTACTAAAATATACTCACTTTGCAGTTGTACTGTTGAGCCCAAAGGTTCAATTGTCAATAACATTGTTATGGGTTTGATGCAGCAATTCCTGGGTGAAATTATCTGGTCTGGGTTATGCAGCAGGTCATACTGGATGATAATAATGGTCCCCTCTGGCCTTAGAATGTAGGAGCTATTAAAATATAAGAGAGGAGGGACAGCCTGACTGGAGAACATATGAGCTGGGTTTGTTAAAGCATCCCGTGTTCTTGAGATGTGTATGACCGTCTGCCCAGGCCTTCGCTCATATCCTCCATCCAGACAGCACCTCTTGAGTATGTTATTCTTCACATCCCCTCCTAAATAACGGTTGTGTGATGTTATGGGTGTAGGCTGACTTGTGTGCTCCACCTCAAAGTTGGCTTTGTTTAGTGTTGGGTAACGTGATTCCCATTCACAGCGTGCTGTACTCTGCCTGTATACTTGGGCTGGGGGCTATATGAATCAAGTAATGATTCTGGTAACTTTTTAAAAACCTGCTGCTGTACGTATGTGAGCTGTATACCCTCCTGCTGATCAGAGCGTGCAGTACGTCTGCTCAAGCAGTGCTAGCTGTCTTTATAGTACAAAAAAGGCTCAAGTGCAGGGCCACTATTCAAATTTGCTCTGAACTGATCCTTGTTCCATGCATAGGGCCAGCTAGACAGAGGCATTCAAGAATTTCAGTGTGGGTGTGAGAAGGTGCAGTGCCTGCCTTTATTAGTTACCAGGGAACCTTTTAGGAAAGGAAAAACCTGCTGTGAAAAACACAGGTTTGATCTCAGAGACAGAATCCTAAACAGACGTCTGTATAGCCTATTCATTAGTACAGGACCCTGTGACACATGCGTGTGCCTAACCTGCAATCCACAGTCCCATACCCTGTTCCAGCCCATCTCAGCCCAGGTGTAACAGGCAAAGGTGGAAGTGGAATTCCCTAATTGATCCCTCTCCCACATGGAAAGTTATGCTTCAGTCCTAGTTCCTGGCCTACAAAAGAGGGTCATCAGATGTCAAAATGTCACAGCTGAGAATGAGAGACCATGTGCTTGTGCTTCCCCACAGCCTGAGGAGTGCCAGGAGAGGGCAGCAGGATGTCTGAGGTCTGTCATGGGTGCATAGATAGAAGTGGAACCCTGCCTTTGGAGGGGAAGGGGCTAGATAGGCTCCCTGGCTAGGAGCCTGCATAGGGCATCACAAAACACAGGCAAGCCCTGTCTCCAAATGTGCTTAGCAATTCAGGCCAGCCAGCAGGTGATCCAGTGGCTGTGCCTTGTACTGTCTTGCTAGAGATCAGGGTTCAGTCTTTAGCCCCAGTGCCTGGCTGTCTGAGCCAGCGGTTGATGACAGTGCAGTTGGGCCAGTGGGGTTGTGCAAAGAGAGTGCCACTCATCACACAACAGGTATTTCCCTGGATGTTGAAGGGGCAGAATGTGTGTCCAATACTGATGGCTGAGATGAAGGACTGTGAGGCTGGCAGAGGGGTTAAAATAGGGATTATGAGCATCTGCAGAGCTCTGAGACTTGCTGACAGTTTAGTAAGTTATACTGAGCAAACACAGAAGGGAATTTTACATCTGCATGATCCTGCTTTTTAATTTGGATCATTTATGCCAGTTTATAGAAACACACCATAAATTAGTTTTAAAAGTCCAAGAAAAACACCTAATGCTCCTTGACAGGGCAGAAATTTCAAATAAATGGTAAATTCCTGTATGCTATAAAAAGCTTTCCTTGAAATTTCCAGTGCATTCATTCCAATATGACTAATGGTGTATCTACTAGGAGCAAAGGATGTCATGCCACCTGTACTTCAGTGAGACAGCTTATCAGTAACACCTCTGAACTTAGAATCGTGACTAACTCCCCTTGTAAATATTCTCCTAGGAACAGCACAGCGCTTTGACACTTTTATCCTCGACACAGAAACAGCTTGCTAGAACCAGTCTCACTCTGCGACTTGCAACACAGCATTTTAGATTTGTGCACTGTTTGTAGAGAAGCAGTGGTTGAGTCATCAGAGCTCTAGCCTAGGACTTGGGAGAATACTTCCTGTGTGACCTTGGGCAAGTCATTTGGTCTTTCTGTGCCTCAGTTCTCCACCTGTAAATTAAGGATAATAGTACACTCCTACCTCACAGAAGTGTTGAGAGAATAGATACATTAAAGACTGGGAGGTGCTCAAATACCACAGTGATAGGGGCCATATAACATCCTCAGACAGGCACTGACTTTCATTTTTTCAGGTGGGTGCTCCACCCCTGCACTGCCCTGATGCCCTTCCCCCACTCCAGGCCCCACCTTCTCTCCACCACTTCCTGCCCCCACTCTGCCCACTCCCCTAAGGTCCCACCTTCACTCCGCCTCTTCCTGCCCTCTCCTCGCAAATCCTGCCAGTCCCTGAACAGCTGATAGGCAGGCTGCCAAAGAGCTGTGGCTGGTGGGTGCTGAGCACCCACTATTTTTTTCCATGGTTGCTCCAGCTCCAGAGCACCCTCGGAATCAGCACCTATGGGTAGACAGCTGTTCTCCTGGGGCTGGTTAATATAATATGAGAGGAGATTCTTTCCAATGTACTATAGGCAAAACTTGGCCAAAGAACTGAACCAATGGGAGGTAAATTAGTGAGCTACTCACACCATAGAGTATAATGTTGTTTTTAACCACACGAGAGACATCCTGAGTATTCATTCTATATTTCTTGTGTCTAGATTATTTCAGAAAGAACCAAGCCCCGGATGCATGAGTTCCAGTCTGAGGTGTTTATGATCATAGGTGGTTGCACAAAAGATGAAAAATTTGTCGCCGAAGTAACTTGCCTGGATCCTTTGAGGCGGAGCCGTTTGGAAGTGGCAAAATTACCAATCACAGAACAGGAAACGGAGAGCGAGAATAAAAAATGGGTGGAGTTTGCATGTATTACGCTAAAAAATGAAGTCTACATATCAGGTAAGGAGCAAAAGAAGAGAACACAGGAGTCTCATAAACAAGGCAGGGGAAATAGGTACAGCTTTTACGAAGAGCAGCAGCTCTCAACATGTCCAGATGACTGTACCCCTTTCAGGAGGCTGATTTGTCTTGTGTACCCCAGATTTCACTTCACTTAAAAACTACTTGCTTACAAAATCAGATATATAAATACAAAAGTGTCACAGCCACACTGTTACTGAAAAATTGCTGACTTTCTCATTTTTACCATATTGGTATAAAATAAATCAATTGGAATATAAACATTGTACTTACATTTCAGTGTATAGTATATAGAGCAGTATTAACAAGTCATTGTCTGTATGAAATTTTAGTTTGTACTGACTTTGCTAGTGCTTTTTATGTAGCCTGTTGTAAAATTAGGCAAATATCTAGATGAGTTGATGTAGCCCTTGGAAGACCTCGGCGTACCCCCGGGGGTACATGTGCCCCTGGTTGAGAACCACTGATGTAGAATATATACTATGCTTTGTAAATTGACATAAACAGCTAGTGTTAGAGTGCTTCAGCCATTGCCTTTGCCATGGTTGAGGGACAGACTCCTGAGAAGCACTGGGTTGAGTAGCAGCAGTGGTGAGCCTCTTAGAATATTAACCTGGGTTCAGTTTTCAAACAAATGCACAACTATATTTGCATGGATTGATATGCATGCCCAGTTTTGGCATACCAAAGTGTCAGGAATGATAGTTACAGAAAGGCCTCTTACACAGGACTGGCGCTAGTATTTTTAGTGCCCTAGGCGCAAGGCCATTTCGCCGCCCCTTCGCGCTGGTCCCGCGGCTCCGGCGGACCTGCCGCAGTTGTGCCTGCGGAGGGTCCCCTGGTCCGCGGCTCCGGTGGAGCTGCCACAGTCGAGAGCAGCGAACCGTCCGCAGAAATGCCTGCGGCAGCTCCACTGGAGCCACGGGACCAGGAGACCCTTCGCAGGCACGCCTGCGGCAGGTAAACTGGAGCCACCTGCCGCCCCCCCTGGCAAAATGCCGCCCCCAATAATCCTGGCGCCCTAGGCGATTGCCTAGGCTGCCTAAATGGAAGTGCCGGCCCTGCTCTTACAGCTGCATATGCAGCATACAATCAACAGTAGCTACCACAAAGCTTTTCTGGAAGACCCCAATAGGAGTTCTGCACGAATAAGCAACAGTCGATAATTTGCAAACAGTAATGGTAATTGTGTTACTTGGGATTGAAAATCCTATTTTCAGGAGCACTTCAATAGTGCAGAAGGTGGGACTCTAAAAAACAGCTATTTACTGAAAGCAAAGTTAATCTCCATTACCACCGTGAAGCCCAAGAATCCTTGGACAAGGCAGTAGTGTGAATGTGTGATTGTGGATCATAGTTTGAATGGATTCAGAAGAGAAATTTAACTTCTATAAATACCAGCTCCATATAAACCCATACGAAGACAAGAAAGATGCTGGCTTGCTTAGGGGATTGGCAATGGAATACAGAACCTTTTATTTCAAACTCACAAGTTCAAAGGCAGGTCAGATTGGTAGTGACTCATTACCAGCTGACAGCTGTTTTGATGACCTATTAGAAATGAATTTGGTGATTTCATTCCGTTTCCTAGAGGAAAGGTGTCCACTGGTTCAAAGCCACCCTCGCAACTGCCACGTCCTAGTTGCCAGTCCAAGCAGAAAGGTTGCAGAGTGAATGGAGGCTACAGGTTTCCCCAGTGTGGGACGAAGGGTGGGGCTATTCAGGGAAGCTTGCCCAGCCAATGTCCTGGTGCTGTGGGTAGGAGACACCATTCTGCAGAGTTCTCAATCAGGCACCTTTCCCAAACACAACCTTTACTTCAAAAATGAGTGAAGTAGAACAGGGGGAGGGGAAATGGGGGAGTCAAATGGGAACATTCTGCCTAGAAGATGAAGCTGGTCTAAAATATCTCCCATTGCAGCATGTGTTTAGGACTACATGGATTTTAACAAGCTCGCTCCAACTTAGTCTTTATTAAATCTCCTTGTTCTGGGGCCAGGATTCATTCTCCTTCACTCCCTATTCGTTTAAGGAAAGGAAGTTCAATTTTCATCCGACCATTACATTCTGCTCTTTATTTCTTCAGAGCTTCTCCCTTTGTTCAGTAGTCCTTAGCGGGGGCATCAAAGCCAACGTTCCAACTGGGAATGTTTAACAAACCAATCCCCCCAATCCTTTGCACCTGTCGCACTCCGAGAGCTCATTACTGCCTGCCTTTAATCTCGCAGTCTGTCTCCTTAGCCACAGGCCTTCTGCATCCTGTTGTCTGTGGCTGGTTCTCCCATTCTTTCTATCCCATTCTTCAGCTGCTCTGCCTCCAGACATGCCTATACATGCCCTGCTTTGCAAGAACTGCTTACTTTGATCAGCCTGGCACTCTAACTAGCATCCCTCCTCCCCTTCATCTACTCACTTCCTTGATCTCTTTACGTCCTTGGTCCCCTCCAATCTGCTTTTCACTCTTTCCTCTCCAACAAAGCTGCACTGGCCAAGGTTATTAATTGTTTTCTCCTAGCTAAATCAAAGGGGGGCACTTATCTATGCTTATTCTTCCTGATTAGCCTGCTGTCCGTGACACTGTTTATCACTTTCTACTTCTCTATTTTCTTCCTTCTCTTGGGCTCCATGACGTGGTTCTTTTCTACCCTGCTATCCATTCCTTCAGTATCTCTGCGTCCTCATCCCTCCACCCGCTGGTTTCCCTCAGGGTGCTGTTGGAAGTCTCAGTCTCCTCATTTACTGCAGTTACTGCTCTTAATGAAGAGAGAATATCAATGCACAACTTCCCACAAAGCTTAGGACAAGGCATTTAAATACCTCCAGTTCTCTCAAAAATCTCACCCTCCCCCATGATGTAGACAGAATTCAAAACCATGGTTTAGTTCAGATTCCTGTCAGGGCTATTTTCTAATACAGGCGAGAACAAACTGTAACATAAATGGGAAGGTTGCTACAATATGTGGTTGGAACACCTGCTGTCTCTAAATGTTACTGCAGACAAGAATGCTGACATTCTGCATTCATACACTTCACCTGTTTGAGTGCAAATAAAACAACGTACATATGTGAAAAATTCATAGACAGAAAGGCATTACCAATGAATCTTTCCAGCATGCTAATTATCTGCTATTCAATCTGTTATTTGGCCCAGAGATGAGCTCCATCAGTTTGCAGTGATCTGGCTGTGGCACAGCATACAAATGAGTGCAGACAATTCTGTAATGGAATATGAATCCTCCTTGCAATATAGTAACTGGTGAAGTGATTTGCATAACTGGACTGTAGGTTATGCAGTGAAGTTTCTCAGACTGTGCAGTGGGTTTCACACTCAACTAGTTCTGTTCATATTCCGGTTATGAATAAAAATGACACAGAAACTAACGTACTGGCAAAAATGCTGCAAAGTTTTTGAATGAGTGAGACTCATTTGCAAACCTATTCTGGGGATTAAACTATTGGGCCTAATTCTGATCTCCTGATGTAAATAAGAAGCAATTTCACTGAAATCAATCTATGCCTAATACTGCTGAAGCCTGGACTCTGAGACCCTCCCCTCTTGCCAGGTTTCAGAGCCTGGGCTATGTCTACACTCCTATTTGTAGTCCTGAAGTGCAAGTCCGAGTTACTTGGCCTAAGCTCTGAGGCTCGCTGCTGCAGGTTATTTATTTTTTTTGCATCATAGCTGGCCCCAAAGTCAGATGAAGAGAAATGAGATCACAGCCAGGCCCCTTTCACGTTCAAGAAACAATGGACCCAATACTGAATTTTTCACTCTGAAAAACTTCCGGGCAGACTTTAGTGGGAGAGTTTCATGAGACAGGAGTACAGGATCAGGTGCCGTGTTTGTACTTTGGAAGTCAGTGGACCAGCTAGCTAGATCGTCCCTGTGTAATAGCAGCTCCACCAGTGCAAACCTGGTTTACCTTTCCCCAGCAGGACCTTCCTGGCCCAGGGGGATTCTCAAGTGGCTGAGGACTATGTGATACAGAATCTTAATTTTTTAATTGATATCATGTTTGTTTGTTCACCAATTCTCAACAAAAACAAGGGGATATGATTGTTCTTTATAAATAAGTTAAGGGGGTAAATAGCAGGGAAGGTGAAGAGTTATTTAAACGAAAGGAAAGTGTTGGCATAAGAGCAAATGGATGTAAACTTGACATCAACAAATTCAGGGTAAAAATTAGAGGAAGTTTTCTAACTGTCACGGGGTGAGGTTCTGGAGCAGCCTCCAAGTGGGAGTTGTAGGGGTAAACAACTTAGTTAGTTTTAAGAGAGCTGGAGACAGTTATGAATGCAATTGTATGACAGAATTGCTTGGGATGGTGGGGCAGAGGCTTGCTTCTGGTTTATATCTTATGTTCCTAAAGCTCATGCTTCAGGGTTTCAGCTGGCCCCTTGAAAGTGGTCAGGAAGGCCCCCACCATCTTCCCATTTATTATGCTTCCCTCTCCCACCCCCATGATCTCCTTCCTCTGAAGCATCAGTGATGGCCAGCACTGGAGATGGGACATAGGACAGTGAGGGCCACGTTTCTGAGCTGGTACTGACTATTCTCTCTCTCAGGTGCTTGGCTGGCTGGTTCTTGCTCACATGTTCAGGATCTAATTGATTGCCATATTTAGGGTGGAGAAGGGAATTTCCTCCAGGTCAGATAGGCAAAAAACCCACAACGTCACTGCCATTCTCTGCAAGGTGTTGGTGTGGGCCACTTCCAGGATTATCTGGCTATGGCTCACTTACTAAATTTCCTGCCACTGAGGATGCACATTGGTCCCTGTTCTGTGCCTGTGGCACATAATAGTCTAGTCTCCTGTGGGTCTCACTTGAGTTGAATATAGTATGTGGGTGCTGGGGGGTCTTGGTGGCCTGCAATATACAAGAGGTCAGAGTAGGTAATCTGGTGGTCCCTTCTGGCTTTAAACTCTATGTCTAACATTCTACAATCAACAACAGGTCTCATTCCTGAGATTTGTCTGCACATCGTTACAAGCTATAGGCCACTGATTGTACAGTAAAGTTACAAATGCAAAAAGTAGTAGGACAGCTGAAGCATGAATAGAGATTCATGTCTGGGAAAGAGTTGGCTTGTAAAATAACTCTCAGGAATTTCCCTGCCCTCTCCAAAGTATAGCAATGCAAATTTAACTAGATGAGCTTCAAGCATGCAAGTTGTTTTCCTCTAAAGCAAATACTATTCTGCTGGAGATGTGATTCCAGAGGAAATACCATGAACAAATGGCTTTTGTGTCTTGTATGACAAATAGAACATACTAGAGGTTCTGAGCAAATTCAGGTCCTGCCAATTATGTCATTTACATGTATTGTGTACCTTGCAGGTGGGAAAGAAACACAACATGATGTCTGGAAATACAATTCCTCCATCAACAAATGGATCCAAATTGAATATTTAAACATCGGGCGATGGAGGCACAAAATGGCTGTGCTAGGTGGCAAAGTGTTCGTGGTTGGAGGTTTTGATGGCGTACAGAGAATCAACAGCGTAGAAACATACGATCCTTTCCATAACTGCTGGTCAGAGGTAAAATACAGCCAAACTCTTCTGTTTCATGCAACTCTAATGAAACAAACTGAAATCAGGGAATTTTGTTAGGTATTTATTGTACCTCAAAATAAATAAGCTCAATTCTAGTATATACACACACACAACACACACCAATCTATTAGTTGTGCATTCAAGTTGAAAATGCAGATTTCAAGGCAAGGAGGATCAAAGGAAGAATCAGTTCTGCCATCCTGACTCCTGCTGAACAGTTTCTTATTCTACAACCGTTTCCTTGAAGTCAATGGGATTATTCCCAGAATAAAATAATGCTCAGCAGGCATCAAGATGGCAGAATTAGCTCTAAGTCTGTGGAAGACACCAAGCCGGTATAAAGGAAACTACTAATCGGTTAGCTCTAGCCAGGTACATGCAGACCAGCATCTCATGCATTTCAACACAAGTGTAAAACAGGTTTGGGGATTAGAAATAATCTCAGAGGATAAACATTATATGGATCAACTAAGGAGACATTGGAACAAAGAGGAGTTGCTGGCAGTGGTGAAATGCAGACCCAGGAAACCAATAGCAGGAAGGTGCATTACCGCTGCACTATGCAGTGTAAGTGTGAGAGAGAGACCAGAAGCTGCAAGGTATTTGGTTGTTTTTATGTATGACTTGCTGGGGACCTCAGTATTTGACTATGTGGAAAATTACTACTGCTTTGCATTATTATGCTGCTTTCATCTGAGAATCTCAGAGCACTTTACAAATGTGAAGCAGCTGACTGTGTTAAAGCCAGGGCTTGTGCTGGAGAGGGGAAAGGAGCATATTGCATTGTAGCAGGAGCCATCCGGAGAATTCTTGCCGACTCATTTAGAAATCCTTTTGGGCTCCCCAGGGAGCACACATTGTAGCCGCAGCTCTGCCACCCTTTCAACGGATGCCGGATGTGCATCCCCCACAGCAGCCCACATCTGCTGAGTGGGCACCAAGCCCTCTTTTGAGTCAGGGTCAGAGCCTTTGCTCATCTATGGGCTTGTGCCTGACCCTTGCAGCAGAAGGCTCCTTGCATGCTCCTCTACTCCCTGCCCCTCATTTTTGCACCCACACAGGATGGACAGCATAGAGGTTTGGTTAAACACTGAGATGGTGGTAAGAGTCCAAAGAGACAAAGAAGGGCCAGCGGGTTCAGCTGACTAGAAAGGGAGTCAGATCTGTGGCTACTTAGGAAAGCAAAGATGGATAACGGGACAGAACTAAAATTTCCAGGATGATAAGGATGAAGGTAGACATAACCCAGGGTAAAGCCAAAGCACTCAGAAGACAAAAGGAAAAGCAAATTTGTGCTGGGCCTTTCAACACAGAACATGTTGTGCAGCCCAAGTGGCTCTGACCAAGTCCACGCTGAAGTAGAGGATCTGTGAGATGAGAGCTTTCAAGAGGTCCCCTTAGATAGAGTGACCACTTCACTTATGTAAATGTACACTGCCCTAAAAGTAGTGGATGCACCTGATTGTGGGTAGTTGGTAGGGTGGGGTTGTATTATAGGCCCGTATCTCAAAGGGTTAGACTTTGTTAAACTTCCTTGAAAAAGAAACTGCTGTAAATGTCAATTTCATTTATCCTCAGAAATGGTCACTTGTTCTACTTTTCTTCTTTCGTGCTACTCCTTAAGGGATGAAAGAAAAATATTGTCTATTTAAGGAAAGCTGTGCGTGCTCAGGTTTTGCTGTTCATATCATTACTATATTTGAGGAGATGAATTGACAGGCCCAGTAAATCACACCCAACCACTTCCCACACAAATTGGGAACTGGCCAGTTGTGTAACCTGGCTCTTTTGCACAACGAAAACACAGGCAATCAGGTTATTTCATGTGGTGGCTGGCCTCCTGAAACCTGCTGATGCTCCACTGTAGGTCAAAGAGAGCTGAGGGTAAGGCTGGGCTAATGGCTTGAAGCCCACAGGCTAAACTGAACTCAGCGAGACAAATTCAAGCTTGATGAAATCAAAGCAGTTACTTTGCACCACAGTAGCCTGCATCCATGGGCGGTGGGTATCATAGGCTGGGGGAGGCTGTGCCTCCCCAAACAGCCAGGCATGGCACCACCCACACTTGCCCCCAGACCCTCCTCTGTGGCTCTCCCTATCTGGTGGCCCCAGCTCAGGCTGGGGCTGTGCAGCCAGGAGGGCCGGGGCTGTGCCACCTGCTCTCCTGGAGCTCCAGGGCTGGGAGGGTGCTAGCCTGGGGCAGGGGCTGGCAGCTGTGGTGGGGAGTTCTGGGTTCTTGCCGCGCTGGGGATGGAAGGGGTGGGGCTGGGGACTAGCCTTCCCTAGTTGGCAGTTCATGTGTTGCCCACGCCTGCATTGAATCATCATCACAGTCTGACATGAGGAGCTCTGCTCTCCGGAAGTATGTTCCCCTGCTACTTCCCCATGCAGCTAAGCTCTTCTCCAGCCACTCACTTTCCATTCCCAGCACATAGGGCTAGTATGACACTGCACTGAGGAGGAGGATGGAGGATGCAACAGTTTCAACCTCTAAAAACAATTACCTTACCCATACTGCACCAACTTAATAGTCCCTCTAGCTAGGGTACCTGTGGAGTTCACTCATTTTCTAACATGTTGAAAAGGAAAATGTTTAGTGATGTCAGTTTAAAACAAGAGCACAATAATCCACTCAGACAGCTACAGTATTTCTATTCAAGCAAGCAGAGGAAATTCTCCTGCCATTGCACATGGTACATTATGTAACTGGAGATGCACCTATAGGGCTCCTTTTACAAATTGCACCTCTCTGAGTCAGTATGGGCCACAACTCCCCGGGGTGGGGGACAGGTAATGTGTCCACTATTGCCCTGTCTCAGGGGTTCCCCTTTCAGAAACTGTATCTACAGCAGGAACTGGATGCTGATACATCCCAGGAAATAAATTGGACTGAGGATGGGCCCAGCCGCTACAGTAGGGATATGCCAGATCAGTGCATCTCCAGCTGCTTAGCCATGCTCCTCTGCTCCCTCCCCACCACAATGGGACAGCATGTCCACGCACCACTGCAATGCAATCCCAAATGATGAAGCTGCACATTATTGACTTTGGCACCCTAACTTTTCATATCTGAACAAAGTGTACCCTTTGCAAAAGGGACACCATCAAGGCTGACGGGCCTAAAAACAGACCTCTCTCTTTTGAGTTAGATTTTAGGCAAAGCATGTGCTCATCAGGACACCCCTCCCATTCTGTTTGCTCCCGCTCCATTCCTGCTAACATGCAAGGTCTTGGCCAGGGTCGGCTCTAGCGTTTTTGCCACCCCAAGCAGCCAAAAAAAAAAAAAAAAAAAGCTGCAATCGGCAGCAGCTCTACCGCCCTTTCTTCTACAGCGGCAATGCAGTGGCAGATCCTTCGCTCCGACAGGGAGTGACGGCCCCGCCGCCCAATTGCTGCGGAACAGCCACATGTGCCGCCCTTCTCTTCATTGGCTGCCCCAGGCACCCGTTTGCTACGCTGGTGCTTGGAGCCGGCCCTGGTCTTGGCACTGCAATTCCACTCCCCATGGTGATATTGTTTTAAAGTTGGTAGCTTCCTGATACACTGGGAAGGAATGGAATGTTTCAGACCTAATCAGGACCCCAGCCAGATCTAGTGGCCCAAACAAAGGTCAGGCTTCCAGGGAATGCCCTAGTTGGAGCCAGTAGCGTAGCTAGGAGGGGAGTGGGGAAGCAGCTGCTCTCCCACTGAGCACAAGCGGCTCCTTTTCAATTTCTTGGTATCTTTTTAATTTTAACTCTCCTGGCGGCACTTTTGCTGACAGGGCGGTGCTCTGTGTCTTCGGTGGCACTTCAAGCTCCCTGTTGCCCGTCTTCTCTCTAACAGCAGTACAGACGTGCTGCTCAGTGGTGTGAGTTCCTCTCAGGGGGAATGCATGGCAGCTTCTAGGAACACCAATGAATGGCAGGCTCTTCCAAGAGAATACAGAGCAATGCATGGACTATTTACATTCAAAAGAAAAGAAATCACCAGTCTATATGACATGAAATCCAAATGACTATTCAGTGGGTTGTTAATGATTTGTTTTTTTAATGGTGACACAGGCAGCTCCCCTCATGGTCAACGTGAGCTCCTTTGCCGCAGCCAGCTACAAGAAGAAGCTCTATGTGATTGGGGGAGGACCCAATGGAAAACTGGCTACGGACAAAACACAGTGTTATGACCCAGCTACGAACAATTGGAGCTTGAAATCACCCATGCCAGTTGAAGCAAAATGCATCAATGCTGTGAGTTTCCGTGACCACATCTATGTTGTGGGTAGGTAAAGCAGTGATGTTCTTTCTTCTCTAGACTGAGTGCAGTTTATTTTTGACTAATTCCTGGAACCCTACAGAGAAGCATAATCAAACGATCATTACCCTGTGCTCTTCTTTAAAGATTCTTGGTGAGGGATGGGAACCCAAAACACTCAGACACTGTCATGCCTACTCTAGTCTACAGTTCAATATAGATGCAGACAGCTGGTTATGGGAAATGTATTGCAAAGGAGGTGCATGTTGGGTGTGAATTTTGCTATGGACTTCAATGGGATCAGAGCCAGGAGGACCCAGTGCTCCAGCTCCCATCACAAGATTACATTCAGGGCTGATTACATTAATTAGCAGATTTGCAATGTAATTTGAAAGAGGATCAGCTAAACTGTATATGGTCCTTAAATGTCAATGGGAACACTCCAAACTCATATTGCCACTTCACTAGCAGCCAAAGACTTCAGTATGCAGGCATCTAGGCATATCTATAGGAAGATGGGTTACTGCAGAGCACTGACCAGTCTCCTGTGCCAGCAGTGCCACTGTAGGTGATGAGGAAGTGCTGCTGCATCCAGTTCATTGCAGAGATGCCCCCTTCTGAGCAAAGCCGGTAGAGGATGGGGGAGCCATCAGTGGAACACAGAGAAGCAGGAGGGTAGGAAAGGGAGATACTTAAAAAAAAAAATGTGATTGCTTTTCTGCGTGGACTCCAGCTACCTCTCCTAGCATGGGTATGCAGGGCAGAGTGCTACTGATTCAGGGTGAAATTCGCCCCATGCAGAGGCTTAGCACAAGGCCTGCGGCATCACTGCAGCCTTATTTTGCAGCCTTAAGTAGGATTTCAGAGGTGAATATAGAGGCTTGGGCTGCCCCTATGGACTAGTATGCAATTCACCCTCTCTGAAGAGGATGGGTGAGAGAAACACAGCAGGTCTCCTTGTGCCTCTGAGTTAAAATTCAACACCAACAAGTAGTGTAGGGTCTTGCCCACAAACCAACAGTTTCAACCTGTTATGACATGCTAATTACATCACAGAAAGTACCCAAAGTACCACAGGCTTTGAAGTAAAAAACCATGTGACAGATCAACGCCCCTGCCCTCCCTAGCTTTTGTGGAAGATTGGCTAAATAAGAAAAGCAGCAAGTCAGAATATTTCCACTTACAACACTCCCCCACTAACCTTCCACAGCATCAATTAAATCAGAAACCCAGTACAGTTTTCATTTGGGACAGAAATCAGCCCAACATGGAGGGTTCAGGAGGCACATTGTCTGTTAGGCTTATTTTGTCACAACTGAAATCATGTTGTCCTATAATAGAACTGTTTATAAATAGCTCTCCCACCCCTTTCCCTACATGAAGGGTTCAGGACATTGCAGGACAATAAAACCAAGCCTATCAGGTCTGCCTACCACTTCTAAATACAGCAGTTCTGGAGAAAGTGCACCGTTACTGAAAACAGCAAGGCAGGAACCCCAGCGCCTTTTAAATATAATGGTACCATTGTCTTGAGAGGAAATAGGGCTCATGGACCTCCCTTGGATACCTGGAGATTAGATGTCAGAATTCTTTCAAAAAGAGGTTGAAAAATGAGAAAGGGTTCAGAAAAGAGCTACAGGGATGATTAGAGGTCTGGAAAACCTGCCTTACATTGACAGTCTAGGGCACCTTAATCTGTTAAGTTTCTTCCAGAGAAGGTTAAGAGGTGACTTGATCATGGTCTATCAAATACCTACAAGAAGGAAGAGATTTCTGATAGTACACAGCTTGTTAATTTAGCAGAAAAAGGTGTAACAAGATCCAGGTGGTTGGAAGCTGAAGTTAGAGTAATTCTGACTAGAAATAAGACAATTTTATTTTATTTATTTATTTTAAATAGTGAGGGTAATTAATCATTGGCACAACTTTCCTAGGGACATGATAGATTCTCTCACTGGCCTGTGTTATGCAGAAGGTCAGACTGGATGATCACAATGGTCCCTTAAAATTGATAGAGATATGAAAAATAGGTGGCCCTTTGTAGGTCTTTCAGAGCAGTCTTGTTTTGACTTTACCTTGGGGGTAAAGTGTTCTGATAAGTGTCAGTGATGAAACCCTGTTGAAATGTCTTATTTGGCTAGGAACTAGAGCAGGGATTGGCAGCCTTTCAGAAGTGGTGTGCCGAGTCTTCATTTATTCACTCTAACTTAAGGTTTTGTGTGCCAGTCATACATTGCAATGTTTTTAGAAAGTCTCTTTCTGTAAGTCTATAAGATATAACTAAACTATTGTTGTATATAAAGCAAATAAGGTTTCAAAATGTTTAAGAAGCTTCATTTAAAATTAAATTAAAATGCAGAGCCCCCCAGACCAGTGGCCAGGACCTGGGCAATGTGAGTGTTACTGAAAATAAGCTCGCGTGCCGCCTTTGGCACCTGTGCCATAGGTTGCCTACCCCTGAACTAGAGGAATGAACGGCAGGAGCAAACCAATTTCTGTTTCTGTTGCAGGCGGAGCAATGAAAGCGCTGTACTCATACAGCCCACTTCAAGACACATGGTGCCTAGTGACTCAGTTCACTCACGAGAGAGCAAGTTGTGGGATTTCCCCTTGCAACAACAAGTTGTTCATCACAGGGGGCCGGGATGAGAAGAACGAAGTCATCGCCACGGTGCTGTGCTGGGACCCCGAGATCCAGAGGTTAACAGAGGAGTGTGTCCTACCTCGTGGGGTGTCCCATCATGGCAGCGTCACCCTCAGGAAGTCCTACACACACATCCGCAGGATAGTGCCTGGAGCGGTTTCTGTGTGACTTTGGGAGAGAAAAAGAGAACCATGGATGATATCCAAATACCTCAGTTCCCCTAAGGAGACAATGGCCAAGTAGACTGCATTGAAAAGATAATTTTAAATGTAAGAGTGTTGGGTGGAACCACTGCTACTAGGGTCCTTTCAGGAAATAGTTGTACATGTGCTTGGCCTCCTTGAAATCAGGAGGAATTCTCATTTCTTCTGTACAGGACATGCCTTAAATTATCTTAATTCCTTCCCTACTCAAAAAATAATGGGATAACCTGGAGTTTACTCTTGATGTACAGAACCTATAGTCATACAAGGAAACATGATCGGTAGGTGTGTGTCTGCCTCTTATCCTACTGCAGGTAGGATAGTCATGCCAAATTTCAGCCCACCCCTGGCCTGATGTTGCTATATTATTTATTACTATTATTTTCAGACTACTGGACTTGCAGCATCACCCAAAGAAAAGGAGAAGTTGTGTATGGAATGGAAGAGTTGCATCACTAGCAAAACTCATGTGGCTTCCTCTTAAGTTACACTTCTTTTCGACAGATAGCACGTTACATGTAGCCAAAGGATGTCATTTTAAAAAAGGTATCATCCTTTCATTTCACATCACCCAAAAAATCCAACCCAGCTGACATCCCTGGCTGACAATCCCAGCTGAGATACCAAAGACAGAATGAACAGAGCCTAATTCTCTCACCTCTACATATGGACAAATTCTAATTTGATTCCATTGTAAGTTTATTTTAACTATTTTCCAATAAAAGCCACAACAATGTATTTTGCCTCTGGATTTGTTTACTCTTCTAGCTAAAAAAAACCAAAACCCTACAAAATTAGAAAGTACATAAAAATTGGTCACAAACAACCCAGAATGACAACTAATAAACAAACTTTGCAAGGATAACAGTAACAACAATGGTCCCGTCAGGTAGAAGGACACAGGACGGGACAGGTGTTCCTACCTGGTGGTATGGACTGTGTTTAAAGAGTGCAAGATACCATTTGATCCTCCCCTGCCAGTGTTTAAAGACAGACGTGATCAGATTCAATCTAAATTCTTGTTTCTGTTCAGTGATTGCTAGAGCTGAAGTCACTAATAAGCTGGTCTAGGGGGTTGAACCTTAGACTTGGTGCAGTGAGAGTTGTGATAAAAGACAATGCAGACGATGTAGCAGATGAAGCAGCAGTGAGTTTCTCCACTCTTCACTAAGAGCTGAAATCACTAAGAACCGGGCTCAGCGACAGAACTCCAGAGTATAGCATTGCCACTAAGGCAGAAGCTGCAGAGACGACAGTGACAGTGGTGGGCATTGGCAGAGGCATTGCTCACCTCCTGCTTTCAGGGGTGGATGGTGAACCCCCATGATGGCACTCCTGAATTCTGGGACTTCTCTGACCTCAGACAACCCACTGGGATTGTGGTGCAGTGAAGGGAAAGAGGAGCGGCATGTTACGGGGATGTTCATCCATCAGACTTTCACACCACAAAGTGGGAAACTGAGACAAGAGACCACTGCCCAAGCTACAATGGGGCAGGTGTTTACTTATTTACATGTACATACTTTTTCCCAAATTGATGCTGTGTTCCCTCTCCTTTTAATAAATTTTTTTTAATACTGTCATAACTGTCCTACTCAGATCTGAACCTTAGAGTTCAGAACATGAGAAGCTAGCATGAAACCTCCAAACTTAATTACCAGCTTGGATCTGATATCGCTGCCACCAGCCAGAAAAATTCCAGTGTCTGGCTCACTCTGGTCTCCCCAAAACCTTCCCTGGGGAACCCCAAGACTCAGATGCCCTGAGTCTCACCACAAAGGGAAATAACCCACTTCCCTTCCCCCTCTTTACCTCCTCCCAGATTTCCCAGCCCTGGGTACTCTCAGAGATTCCCTGCTTCAAGTCCTTGAAACACAAGTACCGAGAGATCAATCTCTCTCTCCCCTCACCCAGAGGGTATGCAAAGTCAGGCTTAGTAAATCTAGCACAAAGAGATTTTCCCCCTCCCTTCGTTTCTTAGCCTTAACCATTGAAAAACACTTAAACAGGTCTTAAAAATAAAGCTTTATATAAAAAGAAAGAAAAAGACATAAAATTGGTCCTTGTATCAAGGTGACAATATACAGGGTCAATTGCTTAAAAGAAAAAATGAATAAACAGCCTTTTCCAAAAAGAATACAATTTAAAACATTCCAGCAACTACACACATGTAAATACAAAAAAAAAAAAACAATATAAACCTATTGTCTTACTATCCTTGTACTTACAACTTGGAAACAGAAGATTAGAAAGCCTGGAGATTCCTGTGGTCACTCTCAGAGCCCAGAAAGAGAACAGACCAAGAACAAAGGACTCACACCCAAAACTTCCCTCCACCCAGATTTGAAAAAGTCTTGTTTCCTGATTGGTCCTCTGGTCAGGTGTTTCAGGTCACTGTTTGTTAACCCTTTTATAGGTGAAAGAGACATTAACCCTTAGCTATCTGTTTATGACACGCCCCCCCAAATCGCAGACAGTGGGGAATCTCACTGGCGGCGATTTCTTCCTAGAACTCTAAAATAAACAGAGTAATACAACACATGCACATTTACATATACAACTAAGTATATAACTAACAGACTTGTACATTTTAAGAACAATTTTTAACTACTGGATTCTGGGAAACTTTTACGAGAGAGTACATCAGCTACTTTGTTAGAAGCTCCTGAAATGTGCTGAATTTCAAAATCAAAATCTTGGAGAGCTAAACTCCAACGAAGAAGTTTTTTGTTGTTCCCCTTGGCAGTATGAAGCCACTTTAGCGCAGCATGGTCAGTTTGTAGCTGGAACCACCATCCCCAAACATATGGGCGTAGCTTTTCCAGGGCGTACACAACGGCATAGCATTCCTTTTCACTGACTGACCAGTGACTTTCCCTCTCAGACAGTTTTTTGCTGAGAAACACGACAGGATGGAAGTTGTGATCCGTTGCTTCCTGCATGAGAACTGCTCCTATACCACGCTCAGATGCATCTGTGGTGACTAGGAATGGCTTGTCAAAGTCTGGGGCCTGGAGCACAGGGTCAGACATGAGCGTCGCCTTAAGTTGGGTAAAGGCCTTTTGACACTCATCAGTTCACTTAACTGCATTTGGCTGGGTCTTTTTGGTCAGGTGTTTCAGGTCACTGTTTGTTAACCCTTTTATAGGTGAAAGAGACATTAACCCTTAGCTATCTGTTTATGACAAATACACAGACTCATTGCTGGTGAGTAGGGAAATATTGCCTGTTCGAGGTGCCCAGGGATGGTATCATAACCTAGTCCCAGATTTGGACCTTAGCGTCCAAATTATGGGGGTTAGCATGAAAACCTCCAAGCTTAGTTACCAGCTTGGACCTGGTAAAGCTGCCACCACCCAAAAAATTAGAGTGTTTTGGGGCACTCTGGTCTCCCCAAAAACCTTCCCTGGGGACCCCAAGACCCAAATCCCTTGAGTCTCACAACAAAGGGAAATAAACCTTTTCCCTTCTCCCCTCCAGGTGTTCCTGGAGAGGGACACAGAAGCAAACTCCGTGAATCTAAACAGAGGGATTCCACCCTCTTTATTTCCAGTCCTGGAAACACAAGCACTTCCCTCTTCACCCAGAGGGAATGCAAAGTCAGGCTAGTAAATCTAACACACACAGATTTCCCCCTGACTTCTTCCTCCCACCAATTCCCTGGTGAGCTGCAGACTCAATTCCCTGGAGTTCCCCACTAAAGAAAAACTCCAACAGGTCTTAAAAGAAAGCTTTATATAAAAAGAAAGAAAAATACATAAAAATGGTCTCTCTGTATCAAGGTGACAAATACAGGGTCATTGGCTTAAAAGAATATTGAATAAACAGCCTTATTCAAAAAGAATACAATTCAAAGCACTTCAGCAACTATATCCATGTAAATACAAAAAGAAAAACAATAGAAACCTTACTGCCTTACTATATTGTACTTACAACTTGGAAACAGAAGATTAGAAAGCAGGAAACAGAAATCACTTCTCATAGCCGAGAGAGTGCAGGCAGAAGACCCCAGAACAAAGGACCCACACACAAACTTCCCTCCACCCAGATCCGAAAAAGTCCCGTTTCCTGATTGGTCCTCTGGTCAGGTGTTTCAGATCACTTCTTTCCAGGTGAAAGAGACGTTAACCCTTAGTTATCTGTTTATGACACGCCCCCCAAATTGCAGACAGTGGGGAAGCTCACTGGCAGCGATTTCCTTCTAGAACTGTAAAATAAATAGATTAATACAACACATGCACCTTTACATATACCACTAAGTATATAACTAACAGACTTCTACATTTTAAGAACACTACAAGACTGGACATACCTGGCAATGTCCTTGCCCATCCCCTCCCAGTGGAAGGACTTCCCCAACCGGTCCTTGGTTCTGTTCACCCCAGCATGGCCACTGGGATGATCATGGGCTAAGCTTAAGAGCTTCCCCCGGTACTTAGTTGGAACCATCAACTGTTTTTGCGGCTGCCATTCTTCCCGGTGTCCACCAGAAAGAATCTCCTTGTATAAAAGTCCTTGGTCTATAACAAACCGGGATCAATTAGAAGAGCGGAGAGGCGGTGGTGTGCTTTGTGCCGCCGCCCATGCTTTCTGAAGGCTGTCATCTGCTTCCTGCTCAGTCTGGAACTGTTCCCTTGAGGCTGGGGTCACCAGTTCTTCCTCAGACTGTGGACTTGGGCTTGGTCCCTCTGGAAGCGATGTAGGTGATGGGGTGGTTTCCGTTGCTGGTGAACCGCTCTCCGCTGGTGCACCTGAGGGTATTTCAGGTTCTGGCTGAGCCTTTTGGGTATGGCTGTCTGTTGCTTCTGCCAGTTCTGGCTCGCTGGTGCCCTCCGGCGTTGAGTTTGAAGATGTGGTTGCACTTGCTGGTTGCTGTTCCAGTTCCGGGCCTGGGACTGGAGGTGCTGTGGCTGTTTCAGTGGTTGGCATGGTATTCGGCTCCACTACCTCTGTCTGGGTCTCTGGTAACACAGACGGGGCGTCTGTGGACGGCTCAGGAACAGGAATGGGTCTGGAAGCTTGCCTGGTTTGGCTACGTGTAACCATTCCCACTCTCTTGGCCCGCTTCACCTGGTTGGCCAAATCTTCCCCCAGTAGCATGGGGATAGGATAATTGTCATAGACTGCAAAAGTCCACATTCCTGACCAGCCTTTGTACTGGACAGGCAGTTCAGCTGTAGGCAAGTCTACAGCTTGTGACATGAAGGGGTAAATTGTCACTTTGGCCACTGGGTTGATGAATTTGGGGTCTACGAAGGATTGGTGGATAGCTGACACTTGTGCCCCCGTGTCTCTCCACGCAGTAACCTTCTTTCCGCCCACACTCAAAATTTCCCTTCGCTCCAAGGGTATTTGAGAGGCATCTGGGCCTGGGGATTTTTGGTGTGATGGTGGTGTAATGAACTGCACTCGGATGGCGTTCTTTGGACAGTTGGCCTTGATATGTCCCAGTTCATTACACTTAAAGCATCTTCCATCTGATGGGTCACTGGGTTGAGGTGAGTTACTGGAGACTGGTGAGGTGGAAGAATACTGTGTCTGTGGCTTTACTTGGGTTGTAGGCGGGGTTTTTGGCTGCCCTCGGTTGTAGGGTTTATGGTCGGTGTGCCCCCTGGGGTATTCATTCCCCTTGACAGTAGCTTTCTTGCTTTCTGCCACTTCCATCCATCTGGCTCCAATCTCCCCCGCCTCAGCGAGATTTTTGGGTTTTCCATCTTGTATGTACCATGTTATGTCCTCAGGAACACCATCCAAGAACTGCTCCATTTGTATGAGGAGGTGCAGTTCTTCCAAGGATTTAACATTGTGTCCTGATATCCAGGCCTCATAATTTTTCCCAACGTAGTAGGCATGTTTGGGAAATGACACATCTGGTTTCCACTTTTGGGTTCTGAAACGCCGACGAGCATGATCCGGGGTTATCCCCATTCTGTATCTGGCCTTGGTTTGAAAAAGTTTATAGTCGTTCATGTTCTCCTTAGGCATTTCAGCTGCCACCTCTGTTAAAGGTCCACTGAGCTGTGGCCTCAATTCAACCATGTACTGGTCTTCAGGGATGCTGTACCCAAGACAGGCTCTTTCAAAATTTTCCAAGAAGGCCTCAGTGTTATCACCTGCCTTGTAGGTGGGAAATTTTCTGTGATGTGGAACCATAATTGGCGAAGGGTTGTTAGGATTGGCTGGAGCATGCAGCCCAGCTTGCGCTAAGTCCAGTTCATGTTTTTTCTGTTTTTCCTTCTTTTCACTTTCTTTTTGTTGTTTTTCCATGTCTCGGCAGTGGGCCACCTCTTCTTCTTCTAGTTTTCTGTGGTGGGCTGCATTTTTGGCGTCTTGTTCTCTTTTATGGGCTGCCTGTTTGATCTGTTCTTCTCTTTCTTTCAGCTCCACCTTTTTTTCTCTTTTTTCCAGTTGTCACCTGTGTTCTGCTTCTTTGTTTTGTTCTTCAGCCTCCATTTTTGCCTTAGAAGTCATGGTTCCTGTTTTCTTGTGTTGGGGTGCCCTCCGGTGTTTATTGTCTGAACTGCAGGCTCTGTTGCCTCCTGGGGTCTGCCTAGCAACAGTGCCTTTTTCCCTTTCTTCCTGTAGCTAATCTTTTCAATGTAAAGTAAACCAGAAAAAACACTTTATTTGCATGTATATAGTTCTGGTATTTGACTCCTAATGGGAGTGCTATTGTGTGACAAAAGACCCTTAATAGTCTGTTAATGGTTCCTTGCTTAATATGCAAGCCAAAAACTGCCAGAGAGAGCAGAAAAAAAATTCTCTCTGGTTCCTTTTAAAACCAAACTGTTCCTCTCTGCTGAAAAGCCTCTAGCAGAGAAAAGAAAAATATAATATTCCTACTGGCTTCTGGATTCTATCTATCCCAGCGCTGCCACCATATCATAACCTAGTCCCAAATTTGGACCTTAGCGTCCAAAATATGGGGGTTAGCATGAAAACCTCCAAGCTTAGTTACCAGCTTGGACCTGGTAAAGCTGCCACCACCCAAAAAATTAGACTGTTTTGGGGCACTCTGGTCCCCCCAAAAACCTTCCCTGGGGACACCAAGACCCAAATCCCTTGAGTCTCACAACAAAGGGAAATAAACTTTTTCCCTTTCCCCCTCCAGGTGTTCCTGGAGAGAGACACAGAAGCAAACTCCGTGAATCTAAACAGCGGGATTCCACCCTCTTTATTTCCAGTCCTGGAAACACAAGCACTTCCCTCTTCACCCAGAGGGAATGCAAAGTCAGGCTAGTAAATCTAACACACACAGATTTCCCCCTGATTTCTTCCTCCCACCAATTCCCTGGTGAGCTGCAGACTCAATTCCCTGGAGTTCCCCACTAAAAAAAAACTCCAACAGGTCTTAAAAGAAAGCTTTATATAAAAAAAAAATAAATACATAAAAATGGTCTCTCTGTATCAAGGTGACACATACAGGGTCATTTGCTTAAAAGAATATTGAATAAACAGCCTTATTCAAAAAGAATACAATTCAAAGCACTTCAGCAACTATATCCATGTAAATACAAAAAGAAAAACAATAGAAACCTTAATGCCTTACTGTATTGTACTTACAACTTGAAAACAAAAGATTAAAAAGCAGGAAACAAAAATCACTTCTCATAGCCAAGAGAGTGCAGGCAGAAGACCCCAGAACAAAGGACCCACACACAAACTTCCCTCCACCCAGATCCGAAAAAGTCCCGTTTCCTGATTGGTCCTCTGGTCAGGTGTTTCAGATCACTTCTTTCCAAGTGAAAGAGATGTTAACCCTTAGCTATCTGTTTATAACAGATGGTGCTTAGTTTTCCCAGATTTCTGGCTGGGGGCTCAAGACAGTACTATCCTGTAAGGTTAAGAGAAACCTCTAGATATTGAACCTGGTCCTTGCTGCTCTACCACCCCACCTGGCAGAAGGATTATATCAGTAATTCACTCACCCCCTCAACAGAGTTTAGATTAACTTCGAGGCTTACCTTTCTAGGCCCATCATTTCTCCAAGGGCACTGAACGCTGACGGCATTCAACGGAAGGTTGGTTGCTTTTTGTGGGCTATTATTTTTGATCTAGAGGTTACTGGCCAGGCAGGCTGGTTGTGTTTAATTCTGTTTGGGGGCATTATCCCTGTTTTTCTATTCAAGTTTACTGCACAGCATCAAGAGTTGTAGGCCCCAAAGGGCAGTCTGTTTTAGGGATGGAGCACTGCATGGGGAGGAAGCAAGATTATATACCCAAATAAAAAGTTATGTTAATATCCTTGAATGCAAAACAATTCCCCCTTGTCTTTGTTTACCTTCCACTCTGTTGTCCTCTCTTGCAAAAACTCCCCCAACTTTGTCCTGAGCGCTCTATTTCTTCCCCTTGCCCAAATGTCCTTGTCTTCCCACACCCTGCCTCCCAAATTCCACTGTGCTGTTTGCTCACAGCATCACCTAAGCAGGAAGAGAAAGAAATGCACCAGCTGGGCTGAGTGCAATGCTTCCTTTCTCCCTGCAGGTCGCAGAGCAGGGGGAGTAGAAGGGATAGGCACTGGGACTTAGCTGGAGAGACATTCAGAGGGGGCAGTACCCTGCTGGCAGGGACAGTGGCATTGTTCCCCTTCCCAACTGGCTGGAAGCTAGGGGACAGGAACCATCTCCTCAACTCCTGGCTTCCCCTACGATTGCGCTCATAGGTATGACTTCAACTTCTAAACGAATGGGCAAATATTTGCAACATGTTAACATTGCGATCCTGGCTGCTCCAAAGTGGATCGTTCCCTCCATTGTAGTCCCACCCCTGTACATTTGGATTATGTCTCTGAGCTGTTTCCATCTCCATTTTCCCCAGTAGGTGGCAGCATTACACCAGGCTTTTGCTTCCTTCTGGGTTTTTATTTCCTGGAATGCAAAGGAACAGAACAATCTGTTGAGAAGGAAAACAATTCTAGGGATCTGGATGCGATTTCCAGGAGACTGAGAGATCATGTACACAAAAGGCAACAGGCAGCACGGAAGGTGGGCCAGAATCTCTGGGTCACAGCATACTGGCCAGTTCTTCAGAAACAAAAACGGCTATAGAAGGGGTCAGGGCTGGGTTGGCTCTTGGTCAAATGCTGGGACCATTTTCTGATTGTTTTTCCCCTGCTGGAAACAGCCAAATCACAATTAAATCAAAAGACACAAAACACGGAACAAAGCAAACGTTTTGTGAAATACTATATTAGCAACTACACCTGTAGCCACCATCCTCCGGATTTAAACATCTTCTCTCCCTGTCTACTCCCCCTTTCACCCCTACACACTCTGGTGCCCTTTGGTTTATTTCTGCCCCTGTTTGTCTGGCAAACCTGTAGCTGCCTAGGATGCAGAGATGTCACTGTGCTGAATGCTTGCTTGGAACCTCGCAGTCACAAGAGGGGATCCTCTTGCTCCAAAGACACAGGCCTCACCCCTGGAACTAAAGGAGACACTGTCTCTTCTGGTGTGAGCAGCACAACGTGGCCCCAGCTGAGCAGTTAGCTCTCTCCCAGGGAAGGCAGCAGCACGCACAAACACACACAGGCCAGTTCACTACAGTATTTCCCCTCAAAGTCTGTTAGCAATGTAACCCTTCTGCCCCTCTGAGTTGGCAGTAACAAGGGCCGGGTTTAGTATCCAGGGGTTCTGTATCAATAACACAATGCATAACCGGCTCGAGCCCCCACCCAGTGACCTGGGACACTTACATACCACACCCCCCTGGGCACCTCTAGGAGGCAATACTTCCCCTCTCACAAGCACGGAGTCTGAGTGTAGCAAAATCTTTTTAATAAAGGAAGGAATCAATGCGGCATCCCACTGGAGAAACACCACAAATAGGGTTATAACACAAACCATAAACAAAAACCCACCTCCAAGTACGTTTGCCAATGTCCTTTTCCCCTTAGAGTCTTAAGTCCAATTACCCCAAAGTCCAACAACCCAAAAGTCTTTGGTCAGTGCCACCTCAGAATTCAAAAGTTTATCTGTAGAATGTTACCCCCCCAGCCTGGGTGGAAATGGGGGGGAAGATGTCCACACAGGGTGTTAAGAGGCACCTTAGGTGGGCCAGGGCCAACTGCTCTGCCTCTCCGTGAAGTTCTTCTGCAGCCTTCACCATGACCAGCTCCACCACACCAGCTGTGCTGCTTCTCCAGCTGCCCTTGCAAACCGCTTCACTCTGCTCACTGTTCCATGGGCTGCTCCAACATGCTGCAACTGCTCCGCTCTGCCAGCCGCTTAACGATAGGTCTTCAGGCTCCCCCACTAGTTAACACAGCACTCCGTGATCTCAGTTCAGCTCTTTCAGTGATTTCAGCTCTTAGTAGGGGAGCCCTGGTGCTCGTGCACCATTGGTCCAACATGAATTCAGCTCAGCAGTCTCTAGACAGACTCCTAATGGAATCAAAATTAGCTCTACTCTTTAACAGTGGAGAGAGGAGAACATGCAATTGGTGTTCCAGGCCCTCAAAAGGGGCCCATACCATCAGGTACACACACCAGTCCCCAACCTCTCTCCCCTCCCTGCGAGTTGGAAACCATGTCCCTTGTCTAGCAAGTGTCATTTAATTTATATTAAGACATTTCTGTTATAAAGCAGTCTCGTAGTTCCTCATTCACATAATCAGCTGGCAACACTTTATTTATCCTGCCCCAATAATAAAGAAATTGGGGATCCCACAACTGTCAAAATAACCATCCCAAGCTCCTTGCTGGGTGTCCCTATGCAAATATTTAAGACTTCACATTCCCGACATTCTTTCCGCACTTTCCATAATTCACCACCAGATGTCAGGGTACAGCTCATCCTAACTCTGCTTACAGCAATATTTATTTTCTTCCTAAAATCCCCCTCCTCCCCTAAAGACTCCCCTTCTGCAATCCCAACTCTCCCCTAGTATTTTCACCCTTAATGCTTTCTTCCTCCTTTTCTATTCCAATCTCTCCCCCCTCATCCGTACTTCATCTGGTCCCCTTCTCTCTCCAGCTCTCTTCCCTCTTCCCTCGTTCCTCCCACTGTTCTTATTTCCTCTGCCAGATACAGTGCTCTCTGCAGAGAAGAGGCATCAGCACCAAGCTGCATATGGTAAACCATCTCAACCCCCTCACCCATATGGCTCAGGATCCCCTCGGCAGGGGGGCTGCCTGTCCTTCAGGCAGCTTGGCGACACCACAGTCAAGCACACAGACCTGGCCTTACCTTAGTGTAGGCTGTGGCTAAGACGTGGGTCGCCCCTATTAGAGCTGGGCTCCATTCCCAGCTATGCCAGAAGTGACCTTGCAGGACTTCTGTAGTCCTCACTTATCCCTGCAGCAAGAGGCTGAGAACGTTACTTCCCTAACTCTGAAGGCAGGTGCATGAGGCCTTGCTCGATAACACAGGCTGTGAAGTACAGAGGATTCTTAATGCTGCTTGTTGAACAAGGTGTGATTAGGATTCCTGGCTCCCAGCCTATCGCTCCTTCCCCTAGGCAAAGGGTATTTTTATAGGAGTAAGTGGTTCAATGTGTGAGAAGTCCCCCTCTAACGGTGACTTTTCCATTACTGCCCCCAGTCCTCTGCTAAGTGCAGAGAGAGCTTCCCATCAATACTGCCTGGGCTAGGAGTAGCTCAACTTCTCCAAACATCTTAGCTGGTTAAGGGAAGGCTCACTAGGTTGGGGGACCTGATGTGGGAAGAGGCAGGATAAGCTGGAGTCTTCCTGTACGTGGAATAGCATGAGCATCTGACAAGTGACATGAGCCCCAGCTGGGAGCTCCACAGATGCCCCTTGGCTCATCCTCCCCTCCAAGGGGGAGACCAAAAATTAAAACTGTTCATACAGTAAAGTTCATAAAATCTGCTACAGTGCAGGAAACCGCACTGGGCATTACACTTTCCCAGGTAGCCTCCACCCTATCCAGATCCCATTTTCATTTCTTTTGACTTCAATACAGATCCTCCCATCCTGATCAAGGCTAAATGCTGGAGTTTATAGAACCAGGCTAGGAATGATGTACAGCCACACCCAGCCGCTCACTCGCACTCATGTTGCTTGACTGGCAGCTGATCTGCTGCTTAGGAATGTGAATTCCTTTCAGATACACTCTCTGGTCCATTTATACTCTGCACTGATCGTCCTGCTATAAAAGATAGATTAGATGTTCCCATTCTCTTCAGTGTGTTGCATCCCTTCACCATAAGATGATGAAACTACATGTCATCGCATGAGGCTGAGACCTGCAGCAACAGACACCAGTCTGTGCTCCTTTATGGGTCTCCTTTCACGGCACCCCTCAGTTCAGAAGCTGTGACATGTCTCTATAGCTCACACTATGCCATTCTGCTAGCAACAGCAACATTTGGTTGTTGAATAAATCAGTTGTATAGAAAGAAGCTTCCAGACAAATCCCAAGACACTAAATTCATTTCTCACTCTGTTTAGCAGACAAGAACAAAACAAACCCCACAAAACACTATTTTTAGCAAGCTGCAGTCTGTTTAGTTAATGATTCTTTAATTCTTCACTGGTACAATGACAGACAGGTTGCCATGGGGAAACATCCCTATATTAATGTAGCCCTGGCCACAATTTGATTTATGAGTTTGCTATTAGCTTAGCTCTGTGTGTCAACAGAACATTATGAATGCACATATGCAAGGCTTACTGAAATGGATCCACCAAAAATGATTTACCCTCCATGTGCTGCAGTTTGATTCTTAATGTTGCTGGGGAAACTAAACTATTTTACAAAGGATTAGAGGATGAGCTGGCTATTTACTTTTCTCCTTCCCACTAACGGACCATATTTTTGTTACTGCCTTGAAAGGATGTTTTGAAGTGATGCAGTAAGTAACCCTTTTATTCAGATGCAAATTTTCTTTCAGCAGTGGTGCAATTTTAGGGCTCAGTTCTGCTCCCACTGAAGTCATTGAGATTTTTGTTTTGATTTTATTATTAGTAGTAGTATCACAGCACCTAGAAACGCTAGTCCTGGAGCAGGACTCTGTTGTGCCAGGAGCTGTATGAATGCCCCAAGGAGCTTGCAATCTCAGTAGAAGCAGCAAAGAATCCTGTGGCACCTTATAGACTAACAGA
Source organism: Gopherus flavomarginatus (assembly GCF_025201925.1). Lineage (NCBI taxonomy): Eukaryota > Metazoa > Chordata > Testudines > Testudinidae > Gopherus > Gopherus flavomarginatus. The sequence continues at coordinate 68,909,799 of NC_066624.1, read as the reverse complement.
CGTTTTGGAGCATGAGCTTTTGTGGGTGAATACCCACTGCATCAGATGCATGCATCTGACGAAGTGGGTATTCACCCATAAAAGCTCATGCTCCAAAACGTCCGTTAGTCTATAAGGTGCGTCATGGTATAACCCCCACTCTGAACCTTAGCATCCAAAAGATGGGGTACCAGCATGAATCCCCCTAAGCTTAATTACCAGCTTAGATCTTGTAGTGCTGCCACCAACCAGGACTTGCTGTGCCTGGTAAACTCTGGTCCCCCCAAAACCTTCTCAGAGGACCCCAAGACCCAGACCGCCTGGATCTTACACAAGGAAAGAAAACCCTTGCCCCCACCGTTGCCTCTCCCAGGCTTTCCCTCCCTGGGTTACCCTGGAAGATCACTGTGATTCAAACTCCTTGAATCTTAAAATGGAAGAATGCACCTTTCCCCCTCCTCTTTTCCCCTCCCCAAGAGGTAATACAGATTCAAGCTCCGTGAATCTAAAACAGAGGGATTCCACCTTCCCCCCCTCCCTTCTCTCTCCCTGTCTCCCACCAATTCCCTGGTCAGTACAGACTCAATTCCCTTGAGCCTTAACAAGGGGAAAAAATCAATCAGGTCTTAAAAAGAAAAACTTTTAATAAAAGAAAGAAAAAAAGTAAAAGTTGTCACTGTAATTTAGATGGTAAATGTTACAAGGTCTTTCAGCTTATAGACACTAGAGAGGAGCTTTTCCCCCAGCATAAATACACATTAAAATCATTCCAGCAAAATACACATCTGCAAATAAAAAAAACAATCAAAAAGACTAAACCACCTTTGTACTTATACTCACTATTTGAACAGAAAATTAGAGAGCCTGTAGGTATGTCTGATTACTCTCAGAATTCAGAGAGAACAACAAACAAACAACACAAAACAAAGACTTCCCTCCACCGAGATTTGAAAGTATTTTGTCTTTTGATTGGTCCTCCGGTCAGGTGGTCCAAGTTCACTGCTTGTAACCCTTTACAGGTAAAAGAGACATTAACCCTTAACTATCTGTTTATGACACGCTCCCCAAATCGCAGACAGTGGGGAACCTCACTGGCAGTGATTTCTTCCTAGAACTTTAGAATAAACAGATTAATAGAACACATGCACCTTTATATATACTACTAAGTATGTAAACTACAAGACTTTTTACATTTTAAGGACAATTTTTAACCAGTGCATTGTGGGAAACTTTTACGAGAGAGTGCATCAGCTACTTTATTTGAAGCTCCTGAAATGTGTTGAATTTCAAAATCAAAATTTTGGAGAGCTAAACTTCATCGGAGCAGTTTTTTGTTGTTTCCCTTGGCAGTATGAAGCCACTTTAGCGCAGCATGGTCGGTTTGTAGCTGGAACCGCCATCCCCAAACGTATGGGCGTAGCTTTTCCAGGGCGTACACAATGGCATAGCATTCCTTTTTACTGATTGACCAGTGGCTTTCCCTCTCAGACAGTTTCTTGCTGAGAAACACAACAGGATGGAAGTTGTGATCCGGTCCTTTTTGCATGAGAACTGCTCCTACACCATGCTCAGATGCATCTGTGGTTACTAGAAATGTTTTGTTAAAGTCTGGGGCCCTTAGCACAGGCTCAGACAGGAGCGTTGCCTTAAGCTGGGTAAAGGCCTTCTGACACTTATCAGTCCACTTAACTGCATTTGGCTGGATCTTTTTGGTCAGGTCGGTCAGTGGGGCAGCAATTTGGCTGTGGTGTGGTACAAATTGTCTGTAATACCCAGCCAAGCCTAAGAAGGATTGGACCTGTTTCTTTGACTTTGGGACCAGCCACTTTTGGATAGCATCCACCTTGGCCTGTAGGGGGTTTATGGTTCCTCGACCCACCTGGTGTCCCAGGTAAGTCACTCTGTTTTGGCCTATTTGACGCTTTTCGGCCTTAACAGTTAGTCCTGCCTGCCTGATGCGCTCAAAGACTTTTTCTAGGTGTTCTAGGAGTTCGGGCCATAAATCTGAAAAAATGGCCACATCATCGAGGTAGGCAACTGCATATTCTCCCAATCCTGCTAGTAGACCAGCTACCAGCCTTTGGAAGGTGGCGGGTGCATTTCGCAGCCCGAAAGGAAGCACATTAAATTCATACACCCCCGCATGGGTGATGAATGTTGACCTCTCTTTGGCAGGTTCATCTAGCGGTATTTGCCAGTACCCCTTGGTTAAGTCTATTGTAGAGATGAATTGGGCACGTCCCAACTTCTCCAATAGCTCATCGGTGCGTGGCATTGGATAGTTGTCTGGATGAGTTACCGCATTTAGCTTACGGTAGTCCATGCAAAAGCGTATTTCCCCATCTGGTTTGGGTACCAGAACCACTGGAGATGCTCATGCACTGGTAGTTGAGCGGATTATACCCATCTGTAGCATGTTTTGGATCTTCCGTTCTAGAGCAGCTTGGGCATGAGGAGACACCCGGTAGGGTGGGGTTCTAACTGGGTGAGCGTTACCTGTGTCAATGGAGTGGTATGCCCGTTCAGTCCGTCCTGGGGCGGCTGAGAACAATGGGGCGAAGCTAGTGCACAGCTCCTTGATCTGTTGTCGCTGCCGACATTCTAGGGCTGTTGAGAGGTTCACCTCTTCCATGCCCCCGTCACTTCTTTCTTCGTAGTAGACACCTTCAGGCCACTCAGCGTCATCTCCTCCCTGGGCTGTAAACTGACAAACCTGTAAGTCTCTGGAATAAAAGGACTTGAGAGAATTAACATGGTACACTTTGGGCTTTAGTGAGGAATTGGGAAATGCTATGAGGTAGTTAACAGCTCCCAGGCGCTCCTGGACCGTGAATGGCCCTTCCCATGATGCTTCCATCTTATGGGCCTGTTGCGCCTTCAAGACCAAGGTCTCCTACCTTGAAGGAACGCTCCCTGGTATGTTTATCATACCAGGCCTTTTGCTCTTCCTGAGCATTCTTTAGGTTTTCTTTAGCAAGGGCTAAAGAGTGTTGGAGGGTGTTTTGTAGGTTGCTTATAAAGTCCAGAATGTTAGTTCCTGGAGAAGGTGTAAACCCCTCCCATTGCTGCTTTACCAACTGTAATGGCCCCTTAACCTCGTGGCCATATACAAGTTCAAACGGTGAAAACCCTAAACTGGGATGTGGTACAGCCCTGTAGGCAAAAAGCAACTGCTGCAACACTAGGTCCCAGTCATTGGAGTGTTTATTCACGAATTTATGTATCATGGCCCCCAAAGTTCCATTAAACCTCTGCACCAGGCCATTGGTTTGATGGTGGTAAAGGGTGGCAACCAAGTGATTCACCCCATGAGTTTCCCACAGTTCTTTCATGGTCCTTGCCAGGAAATTTGTCCCTGAATCTGTAAGGATATCGGAGGGCCAACCTACCCTGGCAAAAATGTCTGTTAGGGCCTGGCACACAGCTTTAGCCCTGGTGTTGCCTAGAGCTACTGCTTCCGGCCATCGGGTAGCAAAGTCCACGAAAGTCAGTATGTACTGCTTTCCTCTGGGGGTCTTTTTTGGGAAAGGACCCAGAATATTCACAGCTACTCGCTGAAATGGGACCTCAATTATGGGGAGTGGCTGGAGAGGGGCCTTGACCTGGTCTTGGGGCTTTCCCACTCTTTGGCACACCTCACAAGACCGGACATTCTTGGCAACATCCTTGCCCATTCCCTCCCAGTGAAAGGACTTCTGCAACCGGTCTTTGGTTCTGTTCACCCCAGCATGGCCACTGGGATGATCATGGGCTAAGCTTAAGAGCTTTTCCTGGTAGTTAGTTGGAACCACCAACTGTTTTTGTGGATGCCAGTCTTCCTGGTGTCCACCAGAAAGAGTCTCCTTGTATAAAAGTCCTTGTTCTATAACAAACCTGGATCGGTTAGAAGAGCTGAGAGGCAGTGGGGTGTTCCGTGCCGCCACCCAAGCTTTCTGAAGGCTGCCATCTGCTTCCTGCTCAGTCTGGAACTGTTCCCTTGAGGCTGGAGACACCAGTTGTTCCTTAGACTGTGGACTTGGGCTTAGTCCCTCTGGAAGCGATGTAGGTGATGGGGTTGTTTTCGTTGCTGGTGAACCGCTGTCCGCTGGTGCACCAGGGGGTACTTCAGGCTCTGGCTGAGCCTCTTGGGTATGGTTGTGTGCTGCTTCTGCCAGTTCAGGCTCGCTGGTGCCCTCTGGCGTTGGGGTCAAAGATAGGTTTACAAGTGCTGGCGTCAGTACTGGCAATAGTTCTGGTGCTGGTTGCTTTTCCAGTTCCTGGTTTGGGACTGGAGGCACTGTGACTGTTTCAGTCGTTGGCAGGGGATCCGGGTCCACTACCTCTGTCTGGGTCTCTGGTAACCCAGACGGGGCCCCTGTGGACGGCTCAGGAACAGGAATGGGTCTGGAAGCTTGCCTGGTTTGGCTACGTGTAACCATACCCACTCTCTTGGCCTGCTTTACCTGGTTGGCCAAGTCTTCCCCCAGTAGCATGGGGATGGAATAATTGTCATAGACTGCAAAAGTCCACATTCCTGACCAGCCTTTGTACTGGACAGGCAGTTCAGCTGTAGGCAAGTTTACAGCTTTTGATATGAAGGGGTAAATTGTTACTTAGGCCTTTGGGTTGATGAATTTGGGGTCCACCAAGGATTGGTGGATAGCTGACACTTGTGCCCCCATGTCTCTCCACACGGTAACCTTCTTTCCGCTCACTCTCAAATTTTCCCTTTGCTCCAAGGGTATTTGAGAGGCATCTGGGCCTGGGGATCATTGGTGTGATGGTGGTGTAATGAACTGCACTCGGTTGGGGTTCTTGGGCAGTTGGCCTTTATATGTCCTAGTTCATTACACTTAAAGCATCACCCAGCTGACTGGTTATTGGGCCGAGGTGGGTTACTGGAGACTGGTGAGGTGGGATAATAGGTAGTCTGGGGCTTTCCTTGGGTCTATAAGGTGCCACAGGATTCTTTGCTGCTTTTACAGATCCAGACTAACACGGCTACCCCTCTGATATCAGTAGAAGCAGGCCTTTAAAGTAATATTTGTCCATTTGTATGTTACGCTGATGAACACAGGTAGTAACCTTAGCTGAAAAAATCTAACTTCTTTCTAATTTAAAAACCTAGAGAGTTTTATTTTGTGAGCAGCAACTATGAAGTTAGATAGAAACAGATTACATACACTATGTTAATACAGACAGGTGTGTTATATTAAATCTCCCTTCAGAAATGAGACAATAGATGGAGTTAGCCATTTCAAGGAACAGACATTTAATATAACATTATCAAACCTGCAGGAGTTTAATTAGTTTAATAGAGCAATTAGCAACATTTTAACAAGTGTATTTTTTAAAATACTGTATGCTTGTTTACCTATATGGCTATTATCAACACTGCATGACATTGAAACGGATCTAAAATTTGAGATACTACTCTAAATACTAATTGGATTATTTTTCAAGTAACAGATGACACAAGATGAACTCTAGGAATTCAGATCTGACCTCATTTAGAATCTCCACATTATATATAGTGTGACAAAGTTCCTCCTCTGCCTTGGTGGATTCTGTGCTTTCTGGTGGATTATCTCACCTCAGAGGTTCACAGCAGTCCTCAGTTTGGCTCCTTTTGTTAGTGGCACAAACCTGCCATTAATTCAGCTAACCTCATCACTGGCCAGCATGGGGAAAGGAGGAGAACAATCCTCCGCTGTCTTTGCTGACCCACCTAGCAGGTCTGGGGACAGGCCAGAGGCCTTCCCTTCTGGTGAGACCCACAGTTCAATCAACTCCTCTTATATCAAATAGGGAGTTGGGGGGAGCCCAGACCCACCCTCTACTCCAGGTTTCAGCCCAGGTCCTCTGGACTGCAGCTCTCTTCAGTGTCTCCTGTAACAGCTGCGTGACAGCTACAACTCCCTGGGCCACTTCCCCATGGCTCCCTTCCAACACCTTCTTTGTCCTCACCACCAGTCCTCCTGATAATGCTTGTACTTCTCAGTCCTCCAGCAGTACACCTACTCACTCTCAGCTTCTTGCACACCTCTTGCCCCCAGCTCCTCGCACACTCCTCTCTGCCATGAGGTCCTTTTGGTTAGCCTGTCTTAATGGATTCTAGCAGCTTCTTAATTGGCTCCAGGTGTCCTAATTAGCCTGCCTGCCTTAATTGATTCTAGCAAGTTCCTGATTGTTCTGGAACCTCCCCTGTTACCTTACCCAGGGAAAATCTGAGGCTAATATATTTGCCTTTGATCACTCTCCAGTAGACTCTGGCCTGACCCTGTCACAATAGACAATAGTCAACTGCATTATAAATTTAGGAAGAAAAATCTCTTGATTAAACATATTCAGATGTATTGTTTTAGGCGTCCTGGAAACTTTGGCTTTATTACTGAAAAGCACAGTAACGTTATGTGACTTGCGTCCAGATATAACAAATTATTTGAATTAATTGACTAGCATGAAACAGGCGGATGACTGGCTTCCTTTTATAATCCTATGGCAGTAGGAACACTGAGTGGTAGAGCCATCTCCATGGTAGAAAATACAATCACATAAAGCACTCTTCAGCTAACATAAATTGGGCCCAGTCCCAGCTCCTGTGACTGCAATTGGATCAGAAGTGGCTCCATCTTAAAGTCACCTCCACCAACACTTGCACAGTAAAACAAATGAGCTAACACACAGAGTTCAATAATTAGTGTGAAGGGTCTTCATCTGCTCTTAACTTGGCCCCATCTCCACTGGCATCTTCTGACAGCTGCTCCTCCAGGAATCTAGCCCCCTGGCACACTCATCGTCACCAGCCTGGTGTGGCTTGTTTACCAGGGGAGAGCCTAGCTCCTCAGAGAAGGGGTAAGTTGTTTGGGAATCTCAGCAGGCAAAGCTTTTATTTTCAATCTGAAGAGCTCAAAGCTCTTTACAATCATGGCATGAATTAGGTCTCTTAGCACTTGTATGGGAGTTCCTCATTTCCCAGACAGGAGACTGATCAGAGAAATGCAGTTATTGCCCAAAATTACATACCTAGGAAGGACCTGATTCCTTTCTCCCACCTCGTGTAGTCATTTACACCAGCTCACAGTGATTTGGTAGCATTTTACACCCATTTTGCACTGGTGCAAATGATTGCACATGGTGCAGAGCAGTGCAGAATCACGTTACATCTCTGGCAAAGCCAAGAATAAACCCCAGTAAAACTGATCCTGCCCATACCAGTCTGGAACATGGACCAACCATGCAAAACCTATTTCCAAGTGTTTTGGGGCGCAGTTGGTTGGTGAGGTTTTTATTTAAAAGGTCTGTTCTTTATTTATCATTAGGCATGGAAGGATTAGATTTTTACTAGTAGATGTCTGTGAACATTGATTTTACTGTACACACACACGAAGAGGTGAAAGAATATTTCCATTGATAATCACAATTTACAGATAGTCAAAGAAAGAAAAATGCTGCCTGAGAACTTAGTATATTTTGACATGGGACGTTGACAATGTGTATTTTAATTGCTATACAGCTTTAAATTTTTGAATCTCAGTGTCTACTGTCAATAAATAATTGTCTGACATCCCTCCCCCACCAATTTCCCACAACTCTGAATATTGAAACCCATTAAAAATGCTCAAAAATAAACACTGATGTTATCCATCAGAATCACAAGAATCAAAGCCTGGCAAGCCTTTCTATAATGTACAGCAAAACCTAAGGGAACCCAATGAAAATGTTAAATTTCTCCCATGGGATGCTAATAGACCACTATAAAAATCCCCTATAAAAAGCCAGACAACCTTGGATCAAAACAATGTCTAGATAGAGAGAAAAACACTTTTCCATGGATATATAGTAAAACCTGTACAATACCACCCTCTTACTAGGGACTCTCCTGGATTCTGTTAATATTTAGTCTTCAGGAAATTCTGATTTAAAATATTTGTTCCACCCTTACTGCTCACATGATTGGATAACTTGGTTCTGTATTTAAATGACCATCTTTCTACAAATTTGGTCAGTACAATAAATGTCTATAGCAGGGGTCAGCAACCTTTCATAAGTGGTGTGTCGAGTCTTCATTTATTCACTCTAATTTAAGATTTTGCGTGCCGGTAATACATTTTAACATTTTTAGAAGGTCTCTTTCTACAAGTCTATAATATATAACTAAACTATTGTTGTATGTAAAGTAAATAAGGTTTTTAAAATATTTAAGAAGCTTCATTTAAAATTAAATTAAAATGCAGAGCCCCTTGGAATGGTGACCAGGACCTGGGCAGTGTGAGTGCCACTGAAAATCAGCTTGCGTGCCGCCTTCGGCACGTGTGCCATAGGTTGCCTACCTCTGGCTTATGGGATCTATAACTAAGGAAAAATAAAAGCATACAGCAGAGAGCATATGATAGGCACTTTTTTATTGAAGAACTTATGAAAACAGATATATGCAGTGGAACAGTGCTTGCGATTTTAAAGTTCAGTTTTGGACAAGATACCCAGAGAAGCATGCAGCCACCAGTAAAAGCAGCTTTGCTATATCATGTAGTTTATTCACTTCAAAATACTTTGGACTGGATTTTGCACTGCCTCACTCTTGGTGTAGTCCTTTACAGCCACGTCAAGTGAGTGCAAAGTACATATTATTTTTATTAGTTATGTTTATTCCAACGGTTAGCCCTTAGTACCTAAGAATAGGACTGCATGGTGCTAGGCACCCTACAAACACAGTAGTAGATGACTCCTGTCCGAAGACCTTACAGTCAAACAGACACCAGACACAAAGTGAGGGAATGGCTAAAACACACAAGTAGAGCAAACAATGTGGTGGCAAACATTGTTTGTTTGTTTGGTGTGCGTTTAGTTAGAAGAGACTCAACTAAATGGAGAGAAGAGGGAATGGGAGGAGAGGGTAGGAGGGACAGGTCTCAAGCCAAGAGACTGTCAAGGAGGGGGCTGGGAAAGGTAGAAGGTTGGAGCAAACAGGCAATCTGCACAGGGCAGAGGGAGTCCAGTCAAAACTATAGAAAGTTCTATGAAGGTCCAGAGGTCCCTGCTTGGGCTGCTGCTGCTCCTAGCAGCTGGAATCTCTAACTGTAAAATGCTGCCACTCTGCACTCTTTGCATTAGGGCAGAGGTTCTCAAATTGGGGGTCGGGACCCCTCCAGGAGTCACAATGTTATTATGGGGGGGGGGTCATGAGCTGTCAGCCTCCACCCCAACCCCACTTTGCCTCCAGCATTTATAATGGTGATAAATATATAAGCAAATGTTTTTAATTTATAAGGGGGGGGGCTGCACTCAGAGGTTTGCTATGTGAAAAGGGTCACCAGTACAATAGTTTGAGAACCACTGCATTAGGGCTATAGAACTGCAGAATGTGGAGAATCTGTGTACTGATAGAGAGACAAGTAACATACAGAGTGTAATCAAGGAACAGTGTTTTAAAAGCAATTAAAAAATTGTGGTTGCATACAGTTTTAAAAGCGCAACCAATATAATCTTTTGAAATACTGGAAGCTTTTCACAGAGTTCAATAAACAGAGCTTCCCCACGCTGCCCTCCAATGCTTGTCTGCTTAAGAGGAACTGGCTTCCCTTGAGAGCTGAAATAGCATCCATTTATTTTATCCAGTAGTTAGCCACCTGTGCACTTTTCTGATGAGAAAAGAATGAAAAGACAGACTGGCTATTGTAGAACATCACTGCACATTGATTACTGTCTTCTAGATGCTGATCCAGGACTATTCCACTTCTAACTGACATTTCATGAAAAAACATTGTTTTTTACATTGTCAGACTTAATCCATTTGACTGATAATGCATTGACATACGAGAAGTAGCACAGGATGTCACTGAATAGAGCATTTATCATACCCAAAGTGTTTTAATGTGCTTTAAAAACCAGTCAAATGGATACCAGTCTTGCAGTAACTCCTCTGGGGGTGAATGCAATTGTCATTATGCACACAGCAACAGCACAGGGTATGTCTACACTGCAATGGAAACCCATGTTTACTGGGACTTGAGTCAGCTGACCCATGTTAGGGAACCCTACGCTTGAGCGTCTACATCATATTTAAATCATATGTTAAGACTTTCCTAACCCATGCTTGAACCTAGGGCTCTGGTGTTCATGCTGCAGTGTGCAGACCCGAGTCAAAGTAACCATATTCCAGAGACCTTAGCGCCTGCACCCCACTGCCCAAAATGTGGCTGCTCTAGTTCTAGGACCATGGTGCACTGTGGGAAAACTTTATGCCTTCCCTGCATGTTGCAGGAAGTTTGAACAGCCCGCCAAACCCACTGCAAACACAGGAGGCTCCCTATGATAGTGTGTTTGCAGATCGGTGATCAGAAGAGAATGGGTTAACATTGACCTGAGCTACTGGTGTTTGCCCAGTAAGGGTGACTTCCATTTTCAATAGAGTGGAGTGCAGATTTCTGGTATAGAGAGGACTAAGAAAGTTGTCCTATGGATATGTGGGATACTTCTGGGTAATTCCCAGGACCCCAGTCAAGTGGGGCTGTGTCTACACTGCAAAGCAACAGGGCTCAGACCCTGGATCCCAGCTTGACTCCAGCTCGGAACCCCCTGAACCCTGGGTTAGAGCAATTGCAGTTTACATGTGTCAAGGTTTTTTCCCCACTTTGAACTTTAGAGTACAAAAAGTGGGGACCTGCATGAACACTTCTAAGCTTAATTACTAGCTTAGGTCTGGTACGCTGCCACCAGCCAGAATTTAGTGTCTGGCACACTTTCTGTTCCCTCAAAACCTTCCCTGGGGAACCCAGATCCAAACCCCTTGGATCTTAAAACAAGGAGAAATTAACCATCCCCCTCCTTTTCCCCCCAGACTTTCTCCTCCCTGGGTTGCCTTGAGAGGCTTCACACAGATCCATACTCCTTGGATCTTAAAACAAGGAGGAATTAACCATCCCCCCTTCTTTCCCACCCCCACCAATCACTGATGAGTTCAGACCCAATACCTTGGATCTTAAAACAAGGAAAAATCAATCAGGTTCTTGAAAAGAAAGCTTTTAATTGAAGAAAGAAAAGGTAAAAATTATCTCTGTAAAATCAGGATGGAAAAGGCTTTACAGGGTACTCAGATTCATATAGATTAGAGGGACCGCCTCCCCAGCCTTAGATTCAAAGTTACTGCAAACAGAGGTAAAAATCCTTCCAGCAAAAAGAAACCTTTACAAGTTGAGAAAACAAACATAAGACTAATCTGCCTTGCCTGGCTATTACTTACAATTTTGAAACATGAAAGACTGATTCAGAAAGATTGGGAGAGCCTGGCATGATGTCCCATCCCTCTCAGTCCCGAGAGTGAACAACGAACAAAACAAAAAGCACAAACAAAGACTTCCCTCCACTAAGATTTGAAAGTATCTTGTCCCCCTATTGGTCCTCTAGTCAGGTGTCAGCCAGGTTTACTGAGCTTCTTAACCCTTTACAGGTAAAAGAGACATTAACCCTTAACCATCTGTTTATGACAACATGCAAGGGAGGTTAGGCTTGACCCCGGGCTCAAGCATGGGCTTATGTCGCAGTGTAGATGTTCCCTTAGTCACACACTTGGGCACTCGCTTTATTGAGGGGCAATGTTGGCCAAGGCAGCCAAGGTTAGCCATTGGTCTATGTGTCATTGGCTCTTGATTTTTAACTTTGAACCCTCCCCCACTAGAGATGGACAGAAATGACCTCAGTTCAATGTCTCCTCCAAAGAAGGCCACTTCCAGCAATGGAGCAAGCTCTAGTTCTAAAGCTGAGTATGGTCCCATGTTGTGACGTAGGAGTCAAAATGTGCAACTTTCTGGTAGAGAGGAGACAGTAGGACTGCCCCAGCCACAGCAATGCCTTTGACACCTGCAAATAAAGATCGAGGTAGCTGGTGACATGCTTACCTATTGCGACAGAGCAAATACAGCCCCTTTTAGCTTACTGGACTGTAGGTACATTCTGTCTCACTTTATGGTGACACAACAGGTGACACAAGCCTAAGGCACTTCATTCTGAAAATGAGTTTCAGAGAGGATGATATCTCCCTATATCGAAGTCCATACAGATAAGGAAACAAAGCTTTTGGCAGAAGACATTGCAGATTGTTAGAGACATCCATATTCCTGTCCGTAGTCCAATGACAGCATTGATGTAAAGTAATGTTTCCACCACAAGGGCCAGAAGTGGAGAAAAGTAAAAGAATAATATAGTGTGATGCATCAAGAACGTCACGCTAGCTCTAGAGAAAATGCTTTCCCATATGCCCGATTGTTGTGTTTTAAGATACAGGATAATATAACAACCGTGTATTAAAGCCAAGCAGAGAAAGAGGGCAGCAAATGAAAGCATATAACAGAGCTTCACAGCATCATCTCCATGTAGAGTCATGACCAGTATTATAGGCACAGAGCATGTGTTCAAGGGACACAGTATGGGCTTTTGAGTCACCATCAGCACCAAGTAGATGATCCCTGGGAAAACACCAGACGAGAGCCATATGAGCACGATCAGTTTTTTCGTTCGTGAAGAAGGCAAAATGGCAACGTAGCGCAAAGGAAACAAAATGGCCAAGAATATATCCAGTACCATGGCAGCAGCTGTGAGCAATCCCCCGCAGTAAGTCACTGCCAGCAAAAACAAGAGGAGCACACAACCATACTTGGGGAGCATAAGGTTCGCACCATTGAGAATGGCGGAGAGGGTGTAGAAGATTAGGTACATCAGATCACAAAGTAAAGCATTCCCCAGAAGCAGGTACCTTGTTTCCTGGTGGATGCTGAAGCTGGAGAAAATCACAAACAAGATGGAGGGAATTATGAGGATGGCTGCCACAAGGCAGACAATTGGCGGGATCAGGAACATTTTCATGTCTGTATATGGAGGGGAGATAATCCATTCTTGCAACATGTATGCGGAAGGCTCATCCAAATCCAAGGTCCTGTTGGAATCCATCTCCCTCAGGGTTGTATTCAGAATCATTGCAGAGGCGCAGGCTAAGAAATTCATTTCTTTAGGATTTTTGGAGGACTGATTGACTTGGACAAAACAAGCTCTGTGTTGAATCTAGCCTTGCAAAAGCTGATGCAGTGGATGTAACGAGTCAGGGAAAGCACAACAGCCTTTGTAGATAACTCTATACCAGCATTCCCTGGTCAGACCCAAGGACAAATTGTTGAAATTCTGTAGTCCCCAAAGGTGCTTCCACAAAGTGGAATATTTTCTTTTCTTTCTGCAAAAAGTAATGGTTAGTAAGGAAACAAACCAAACCTTCCTGTACTTTAAACTTCAAAACCTCTGTGAGCTCTTTGACCAGGAAATATATGGGTTGCTCGTTATTAGCAACTGGAGTTTGTTCTCATTGTATTATCACACCAAAGAGGCAGATGGAACAGAGCTTGATTAAACAGATGTGATAGAGACATTCCAAGTGTGCTGATGTAGTAAAGTCATAAAAATGATCAGATGATATTTTGTATCAATTCACAGGCAATAGCACAATTGACTGATTTGAGGGATCAATAAAATGTCTCTCTTAGCTCCTGTTGTAAAATAGCATCAAGATGGGTCTGTTTAATGAAATCATCTCATTTATAGATGGTACACATTTTTGACTGGCAGCTCTTCAGACATGTTTTTGTTAAACATGATACAAAAACTGCATCCTTTTCAGTTATCACAAACATTCAACCAGTGTGTATGGTTGATTAGTTGTGTAGTTTTATAAATAAGCATATCACATGCCATACAATATAAGGGCATCATTGCAGCATGCAATCCTACAGTCCATTTGAATGCTAATTCCTGTTTGTTGTTGCCCCATAGAGCACTGCACTGCCAGTTGTAGGGCTGAATCACTATTACTGATCTTGATCTCATTAATATGGTCTCGGAGTGCAATGAAAGTAGAGCGTACAGCCCCTGGTTTGTGAACTGGGAACTCCTCATGTTTGTCCAAGAGTGCCCCACCTAGCTGAAAGAGCAATTGTCTCCATAAGATCTGAGTGAAGTATTGTCCAGTCATCTCTCCTCTGTCAGAGAGACTGTAGCTGACAGATGGTGTTTCAGTTGTGTAGTGTAAGGTGGGGACATGCTGGGATGGGGCGGGGCAGGGGGGTTTGTCCTTTGGGCATAGAAGTTCTTCATCTCCTGAGAGAGAGAGAGAGAGAGAGAGAGTGTGTGTACACACTGTATTTTATATACAGATGCCCTAAGTGGCGTTAAGCAGTCATAAAAAAAAACATGTATTGTTATGACAGGGTAAGATGTCACTGGGGAAGGAAAATGTCAGAAAGAAAAGAGTGTACTTGTTAAAAATCTTGTCTCACTAGGACCCAGTGCTCAGAGAAAGGCGAGTCAGAGTCTCTTTTTCACACCAGTGTTTGGAGGGCTCCCAAATTTAGGAGAAGACTGAACAATGGATCTCAATATGGCAGCTTGCCTTGTTACCTTACAATGAATTGTGGCAGTGCCTAGGAGCCCCAGTCATGGAGCAAGATCCCATTGTGCCAGGCTCTGTACAAACACAGAACAAAGAGACAGTTTCTGTTCCATAGAGCAGAATGGCTTCCCAGTTCAGACTAGTATGAGGGGGATTTCAGGGTGTCTAGCCACTTTGACAAGGTGTAGGAGGTGAAGGTCTGGTTGTCTCTCAGCTTGAGCAAACCGCAGAGCATGCAGCGAAAGAGGTGGAGTCTGGTGGCCTTAAATACACAGTCTCAACTTTCCATTTTGGCATGAGAACTGGGAAGAACAGAGAGGACACAGGTGGCTGGATGAGAACTCTGGGAAGGAAAGTTAAGTGGGGAGGAGGGTTTAAAATAGGTAGGGAGAGAAAAAAAGCCTCCCTAGTATTACATATATTAGTGGTGTACATGTTACTGGCTGATATGTGCTATTTATTAGGGCTGTTGGTATGCTTTATTTGGACTAGTGGCCTGACTCACCACTGCCATGCAGTTATTTACACCTATGCAAAAGTAGGAGCAAATAGTACTAAATCAGAACGATATAATACACCTGCTTTGCACTGGCATAAGTGATTGCCCAAGGTACAAGACGGGAGAAGCACGGTGCCTGGCTTCTCTTAAAATCTCGAATTTCCTGGTGATTCATTATACCCCACTGTGTCTGTGGTGGGCAGGGGCAACCAGACACATTGGGCCCAGTGCCCTGTGTGTGACAAGATTAAAGGATAAAAACTAGACATAATTGTGAATATGAAATAACCATGGGCAATATTTAGAAAAATGGGTACCCAAATGTAGGGTTTTTAATCCACATTTAGGTACTGAGATAAGTAGCCAGTGAAAATTGCTAGCTGCTCAGCATTTTTGAAAATCTGGTTACTTATTTAGGTGTCTAATAAACTTAGCTTAAATTTGGGCAATTATTTTTGGAAATCTTGGCAGATATACCAGAACCTCATTTGCCATCTTATACAGCAAACTGTTTATTGATTTTAGAACTACAGTTTCAATTGATGTTTTCCCCCCTCTTGTTAAAGATTCAGTGAAGTGGCTTAACAAAAGCAGGAAGAAGGCAAATGCACATTTAGCAGAATATTATAATATTCATTATTCATATAGCACCAGCAGTTTGCTAAACGCTTTGCAGATAGCATGAACAGTTACATGTAATTGTATCACCCTTAGAAGATGATACAGAGTCTTAACTGAAAAAGCCCTTGCTGTGCAAGATACACCTTCTGTTAGGGCATGTCAGGTGACACAAGGCAAAATAATTTACATGGCAGACAATGTCTGAATCCCACTGTGACTTATCCAAACCTATACAAGTTTTGCTTTTCCTAGCACACTGATAGATGGCATGCATTGGGCAATGTGTCAGGGTAGCCTCACGTGCTGCATCTTACAGGACAAAGGGTGTGGGGAGAAGAGTAAGTAATGATTAGTTATAAAGGGGATCTTTGTTGCTATGGTTCATGGTAATGAAAGCAGGTCGTCATCATTCTTTACTGGCTCAATCCTGCATGCACCGAAGAATGTGTGATCAGTGTTGCAGTTATGTAAATGAATTCAAGTTCAGACTCTCCATCTGTTAATGAGTAATATAATTAACCTCATAAAAGACACAAGCAAATTTAGTATTCAAAACACCCACACTTGTAGGATTTATACCATCATTGGGAATAGAGCAGGAGAAGGGTTGTAATTCAGGCCAACTGGAATTACAACCAACTAAAATTTTGTTCATTATGGCAGCAAATTCTGCCTCACAGCTCTTTTACACAGCAACAAGAGACACTCTCCATTAATCTGAAATCCCAGGAATGTTAAATCACAAGAGCATTTTCCACCAGCAGGTTTGGATTAAATGCGACCAAACAAAGTAGCTCATTGTCATCTCAGCTGCGCATTTTTAGCTGATGGAAAAAACACACAAATTTGAAATAAGTTGAGCTGTTGCACATGCACACAGCCCTATGTGGACATTTACAGGGCTGTCTTTATCAGCCGAACATGTCACAAGTTGATGGTACACATTAAAAAAAGTTATATCTTAGGGAATAGCACCATAATATTATTACTTGCATGCAGTGTTGTTGTACTGTGTTGATCCCAGGATATTAGAGAGACAAGGCAGGGGAGGTAATATCTTTTATTCAACCAGCTTCTGTTGGTGAGAGAGACAAGCTTTTGAGCTTATACAGAGACCTGAAGAGCTCTGTGAAAGCTCGAAAGCTTGTCCATTTTACCAACAGAAGTTGGTCCAGTAAAAGATATTCCCTTGTACTAACTTCTCTCTCTAATCTTATTACTTGGCATCCAGGGCTCTAAGACCCATTCCCTTTGTAAATGCATAGTTCTGACCTTCTGAGCCTAGCTGGTTTTTCACCTGACCCTTGAAGACGGGCATTCGTGTGGGGGACCTGTTCCTCTCCCCAGTGTAAAAAGCTGTATATGTTATGGGCTAGATGCACCATATTATCTGGCCTCTTTGTGCCACTCAGGTGATGCAAAGTGGCTAGAGTCAGGCTGTAAAGAGCAAACAGAGTTCCACTTGCAGAAGTGAGCTCTATTGGCCTAAATCTGGCGGAAGCACCCCCCTGCCTCAGCATATATTGTCAGAGCAGGGAAGATAAAGTGGAGGGAATATTCTTTGTTGGACCAACTTCTGTTGTTGAAAGAAACAAGCTTTTGAGCTGAATAGAGCTCTTCTTCAGATCGGGGAAAGTCACTCAGAATGTTACAGATAAACACAAGGTGGAACAGACTGTTTAGCATAAGTAGTTAACATATATTCTAAGGGCCCATTCCAGGCGAAGTGGCCCCTTAGTAACTCTGAAGTCATAGTACAAAAAAAGAAGGCTTAGTGGGTTGCAATAAGCCATATATCCAGTGTCTTTAAGAGCAAGATTTTTAGCATCTAGCAAAAAGTTATGAATTTAAGCTCCCAGGCTCATCTTTTGAAGGCTTTATGAACTTTGAACCACAGAAGATCCCTGTGTGGGGTTTGAAGGACTGTTCACCTGCCACAGCCCTTGTTGGGATTGGGATGATCTCCGGTAAGCTTATTAGCCGTTGTGTAGGTCCTTTTATTGTTCTTGATCTGTGTTCTTTATCATGCTTTCACCTTCAAAATAAATGTGGTTGCTTAGAAAGAGCTGTGTGGTAAATTTACTTGTGGGCAATTACACTGTTTATAGGCTCTGAAGAGAAAAAGCAAAGCAGGCCTACTTAGGCATTTTGACCTGCTGGGGAACTCACAGTATAAGCATGGAATGGAGCAACCTGGAAAAATCCTGGTCAGGAAGGGGAGAGATGCACGTCTCCACCCAAGATAGGTAATGGCTGGGGAACTGGAAGCCTGACAGTGGGTGCCCCCGGTGGACCATAGAGGGGGGATACAGGTGCAGTTGCCCTCACCTGTGACAGGCTGTACTGCTTTAACTAAACCAATGTAGTTAAAAGGGCACAACTTGTGTGTTTAGACAAGGCCTAAGTTTTGAAAAATTGGGAAATAGCAAATAACTTGAACAGTGCAGATGGATTCAGCACTATCAGACTCAGGTCTTAGCCCAAGACATGTAACTCAAGTTTTAACAGGAGTCCTGCAATTGCCCATTGCATGACTGCTGAATTTTTAAAACCTTGTGTGCCTTGACATACTGGTCTGCAGATCTCTTAGGTGGCACCTGAGCCTCATTGATCATCAATGGATTTCCTTAAGCTTAGATGTTATTATAGTATTTGGACTGACAGACCAAGGACACAGTGGCACTGAAAAATGTTCCCATAGAAGATAATGAATTTGGGAGGCTGTCTTGCCATTATGTTTGACACGGTGTCCCAAAATACCATATGTACTACTTGTGATTGAATGCTCAATATTTTGTGGTGCCAACCTGAATGATTCTCTCCATTTCCTGCAATCCTGGCCTCAGTGTTCTAGTTATTGATTCATTTGTGTTGCTCTCTGGTGAATTTATGTTATGCAGAAGCACTTCCTATGTCTCTACCTTGTTCAGAACAACCAATATTCAAGATTCTTCCCCTTCTGGCTCCTATTTTACAATCTGTATTGAACTGCACGCACCATTACTTACTTTGTTTATTGATGCTCCTACCTGAATCTCCAGTAGAAAGCCAAGGCAAACTGTGGTTTTGCATCTCCATGCTTGCATTTTCAAGTCAGGAGCTAATCAATAGGGTTGAATTCAGGAGGCCCGAGCAAAACAAAGTGTATGATGAGCAATAACTAATACACTTCTACCCCGATATAACACGAATTCGGATATAACATGGTAAAGCAGCGCTCCGGAGGGGGCGGGGCTGCACACTCTGGTGGACCAAAACAAGTTTGATATAGGTGAAACCGCATTATAACGCAGTAAGATTTTTTGGCTCCTGAGGACAGCATTATATCGAGGTAGAGGTGTACTATAAATCAAGTACTGCAGACAGTGCCGTATATTTATATGCTGTAGCCATATAACAAGATGCTGCTACATAGAATACAAAGAGCTATCCATTATTATTCTTTGTAGTACAGTAGCGCTTAAGGTCCCATTTGAGACTGAAGCCCTATTGTGCTAGGCACTGTACAAACACAAGATAGTTCCCTGCCCCAGGAACAGCTTAATCTAACTAATTTGAGTGAATAAGACAAATAAACACTCTCTTTCGCACCTGTTCAACCAGTTTCTCAACTGTGATGCAATGAATGCATCATAGTTCCAGTGTATTTTGGTTCACTGTCTACAAATTAACACTGGTAGCACTATACTAGGTTGAATTCAAGGCTTCTGTGACTCAAGAACCCCTCAATGCCAACTGGCAAGGGGGTTGCAAGAATGTCCTGATTCTGGTACGCAGATTCTAGTTCACCAAAGAATGTTGCGTGAGGTCTTAAAAACGAATGCCAGGATCATGCTGGTTGTTAATATCACCGTGAAATGTACGCAAATAGATACTACGTAGGAGTTATATATGTATACTGAAAATATGTTCTTAGGTTCTGTATCACAGCAGAGGTGGAGAAACAGGTTTTATGTCACACAAAAGATGTTTATTCACTTGTGCATTAAGCACTGCTAAGCAACACAAAAGAGGCACATTTACATACAATGTCAGCAGAAGGATGTGAAATCAACAGGGAAGGAGGACTACACAGGAAAAACAATTGACCCAGGGGTGGAAGTGGGTCTGAACTGCTGCCCCATATTCATCATAGTGGTATGATTATAATATGATTATGACATAATTATGATGCATCTTGTGCAAAATGTCATGTAAGACAGTGGCTGCCAACCTTTTCAGTCTACTGTACCCCTTTCAGGAGTCTGATTTGTCTTGCATACCTCCAAGTTTCACCTCATTTAAAAACTACTTGCTTACAAAAATCAGACATAAAATATAGAAGTGTCACAGAACACTAGTACTGAAAAATTGCTTACTTTACCATATAATTATAAAATAAATCAATTGGAATATAAATATTGTACTTATATTTCAGTGTATATTATATGCATCAGTGTAAACAAGTCATTGTATGCAATTTTAATTTGTATTGACTTCACAAAGGCTTTTTATGTAGCCTGTTGTAAAACTAGGCAAATATCTAAATGAGTTGATGTACCCCCTGGAAGACCTCTGAGTACCCCTGGTTGAGAACCACTGATGTAAAGTGTCTATGGAAAAGTTATAATTTGCTGAATATGATTATCTTATTTGTATGTATGTATCATTTTTGTATCTAGAGTTATGAATATTGACTATGTATTTGTATTTCAATCCTGCTGTCATGCTGGATTATAACAGGGCCCGAAGGGGCTGACTGTGTGTCACCAGCAGAGCAGAGGGAGAGCCCAACCCAACTTAATAGTTAAGGGGCACAGTGGTTCCAGCTGCTTCCAGGCTTCACCCTGGGGATACAGCCCGTCATATGGGGGTTTTTACTATCTGAATATGATGAATTTGGGGGATATAAGTAGATGGCAACAAAGATACCAGTTATTCTGCACCTAGGAAGTAAGTGGGCAGTGTGTTTAAGTTCATGAAAATGTGATCTCCACTGACCTTGGTTGAAATGCTCCAGAGGACACCTGGGGTGAGATAAAACTTCTTTAGACAGGAGGCTAACCTCTTAAGTTTAGTCTCTAGAAAGCATACCACAATTTTGTTTTATATGTAACCTGTTTCCATTTTCTTCACTTGCTGTCCCTTCAATCTTTGATAACAAAGGGATGGTTGTTTTCACTATAAACATATCTCAGTCCTGGGGTATTAAGCCAAATGCTGATCCTGAGTTGAATCCTACAAGCTGGTGGGTACACTGTTCCCCTGGGGACAGCAGACCTGGTATTTCCATGAGTGTTCAGTGGAGAAGATGCTGGACGCTACAGGGGAACACTTCAAAGGGGCTTGGGAGCTGGGATGCACCAACTATTAACTTGTAAGGCACAGTAAGGGCTGGCAGAAAGCAAGGGAGAATGTGTGAGTGGCTAATAGGCTGGTGACATCAGGGACCTGACACCCAGTTAAGCACAAGCAAGTCTCCCTCAAAGCGGAGGCAGGGGGCTAACAAAGTGGCTCACAGTCCTGAGTACCCTAAGAATTATCATGACAGCTTCTGATTCAAAACATCCACACTGGCATGTATCAAAACGTATTCTATGTGCAGAATGAAAGAACAAACTGAACTAACATCATAAGCCAGTGGTGTGAATCAGGGAAGTCACGTGCTCAGTGGCTACGTGCTTAGATTGCAAGCTTTTGGGGGAGGGGTCCTTCCTTTTTATGTGTTTGTACAATGCCTAGTGCAATGGTGCCATGGCCTCTAGGAGCTACCACCGTACAAGTAACAATGTTATAAGGGCCAGAGAGGCAGGTTAGTTTTGGGGGGGACATTGTGAGATGACTATTGTACAGGAGTGTTTGGGTGTTGGAGGGGTGGTTGCCTCTTTGGGCAAAGTGTATGTCGGGGTGGGTATGTTGCCACCTTGCAGGAAACCTACCAATGCTGACCACCCCCACCCATGCCACACTAAAGTTTCCAATAGGTCAGTGGGGGAATTAGGGGTAAAACTTCCTCTGAATGGCTACCTTTCCCCTGAGGAAGGGAAGTCAATCAACACTATGTAAGGGCTGCCAGACAGTCCTTGGTTCCAAGAGTCTGGGGAAAGGGAAGCTGGCTGTAGGACTGAATGGAACATTAAACATAAGCAATGCCTGGAGCTTTTGTGCTCGGTCTGGGCCCAGTCCTTTGAGGTACTGGGTAAAACATGTGCAGCAATCTCCATTCCCATTGAAATCAAGGGGCAGAGTCTTTCTATGTTGACCAGTCCCTCTGAAGTCACTGGAGTTGCAGAATCTGGTCCAGCTGAAGGCTCTCAGCCCCTTGAAAGATTGAGAGAGGAAAATGGAGGAAGCAATTAAATGCCAGTTCCATTAGAATGCTGAGACAAAGTATTAACCTGAACAGAACTACACTTCTGCTAGGTTCCAAATTAGTT
Organism: Gopherus flavomarginatus; assembly: GCF_025201925.1. Lineage (NCBI taxonomy): Eukaryota > Metazoa > Chordata > Testudines > Testudinidae > Gopherus > Gopherus flavomarginatus. The sequence goes on along the minus strand of NC_066624.1, from coordinate 68,887,874 downwards.
TTCAACTGTATGAGACTTCCTGTGGAAGAACTTTGGGACCTGCCCTCTAGGTTTAACTCGGTTCTCACCGAGGCAAAGTTCCTGGTAGCTTGAGAGAGAATTTTGCTTCTGAAAAGGTTGAGGGCAGCAGGGCTGTATGCTCCTTAAGGGCTGGACTGTTTCTTGCTATGTTTAATAGGGTCCCAATCTCAGTTGAGGTCTCTAGCTGTTACTGTACTACAAAGAACAATAAGAAATGGAGTATTGCCAATGTTCTCAACCTTTTAGCTAAGTCTGTCTCCTATTGCACTCAGAGGTACTGAAAGTTTTTCAGTGTCTCATTTGTTATTCTGTGGTGAGAAGATCTTAAATCTATAGTGGCCCACAAGTTGTTCCTGCAGCTGTACAAAGTCCAGAAACCACATACAGTTGTTGCTAAAAATAAGGTAGCAAAGAAAGAGGTGTGAAAAGTGGGTCCAGCTGCAATGATTTTAGAGGTCAAGGAACTTGGAACAAAGAAAGAGAAAGGGTGAGGACTGGCTTGAAGATGTTTTGATGAGGCTCCAAAATGAAATGAGAGACAGGATAAGGAAGAGGGGATGATTCAGAGCTAAGCCTCTGAATAATTTTTCAATTCCAAATGCCATGGGGCCATAATTGAACATGTTATTGTGAGTCAGAAAGTGAAGGTAGGTCTTGTGGAAGATTGACTCTGCAGGTGCAATATTCAAGGTTAAACGGGATATCAGGGTAGCAGAATGAACCAGAATATTTTGAAGCCTTTCAAAAAGATTTATATAAAGGAAGAAACAATGGGGTCAGTGAAATAATCATAACTTGAGGGGAAAAAGGAACACACACGGTTTCAAACAGAGCTTACTTTCCTACTGCAGGGTCACTGCTAGGAGCTGCAGCCATGCAAACAACTTCATTTCCTGCCCCACACAATGAAAAGCAAACCTGGTTTCCTCTCCTATCTTTGTGCTTCCCTCAGGGAGAAATGACCTACATGATTCAACCAGCAATGTTTTTTATGAGTTAGGCTTTAGATACTTTTGGGGGTATATGAAAACAAACAGATTTATGTGGTCATTTTTTTACACAAGCAATTACAGTGCCTTATGAGAAGTCATTCTGGATTCTTCCCCCCCTTGGGTTTAATAATATTTCCTTCCCTCTTGCCTCCTATGATGAGGTATTTATGCAACAGCCAGGAATGGCTTGGGTAAATAATGCCAACTTTTAAAATATTAGCTATCTTTTCTAAAGCAGCTTAATTTGTATAAAGAAAGTATTTATATTTTTAGGTTTCTAATGGCACTGCAAAAATCAATCAATCCCATGTTAGTGCTAATAGGAGGCACCTGTATAAATCCTACATACACAAGAACTGTGGAACTAGAACCTGGGATTATGGCTGATGATGCTTTTGCCTTGCCACTGGAAGCTTCAGTTAGGTTTCTGCCAGGGGAGCCTGTGAAGATAGGCACTGCAGGAAGTACTTCCCTGCTGGATCTGAGTGGCAGCCCCCTACTGTTCACTGATCGGCTTATGCTGGCATATAAACCAGGAAGCCATTATCGGGAGTGATCTGAACCACAGTGCAGATTGCCTCCTTGCATCCGCTCCAGACCTTGCTTCACTGTAGACCCTAGACTCTGGTTTCTGACCCTGGTTTGTCCCCAACTTTGCTGTTTGCTTGGTGTCTATAACCTGGTGCCTGACTGACTTCCTGGTATCCTGACCTGACTTGGCTCCAACTCTGCTGTTTGTCTGCAACTTGATGCCTGAGCCTGAGTTCCTGGTATCCTGAGTTGGCCCGACTCTGACTCAGCTATTTGCTTGCCACCTGCAAGCTGGTGCATGACCCTGATTTCCTGGTGTCCTGACCCTGCTCGACTCCGACCCCACTACTCGTCTCCTGACTGCAACTTAGTAGCTAACCAGTGCACACAGGCTGCCCATGACCTGGCCCTGAGAACATGCTTTGTAGCGATGACACCACCAATTCGTCTATACTGTAAGATTATCCCCCATTCTATATGGTTGAATGCTTTTCCAAGAATACACAGTGAGTCAGTGACAGCGATGGGAACAGGAGGTTCCTGGCTACTGCTCTAATCACTGGTTGATAATGCTCTTTCCTCCCAGCGAGAGCTCAAGCTAGGCTGGTGTATGCATACAGCTATGCTATTACAGCCCTTTCCCTCACATGCCCATTATGCAGATGGCTAGCACCTGAGCTAGTCCATCTCAGCCCTGCCTCATACATGATGGGGGTAATCTCCATTATCTGCTGGAAGGGAAGCATAGGATTGTTACAGAAAGGCTCCAGCCAGAGGAAGGGTCCTGTGTGGCCTAGCATTGGCCTGTTTTGTCTCTCATGTAGTGCAAGACAAGACGTGCTGCAAAGGTTGGGGTTGTCAGGGATGGGATTTGCCAGCAGGATGAAGGCTTGGTGACCGGGATGAGTGACTGGAAGGTGGATGAAATAGCCTGGGCGAGAAAGGATAGGATAAATGTGTAGAAGGAAAGGTTGAATAGTAGTGGAGGTTTAATGGCCAAGACACCTGACTGAGGCGCCTGACTCAGACACAGACTTCCTGGCTGACCTTGGGCAACTCACTTAATCTACACTGTGTCTCCAGGTTTCCCTTGCAGGGGTGTAGAGAGGATAAAATCCATTGATGATTGTGAGTTGCACAGCTACTACAGTAGATCAGGTTCTGGGAGCAGAGAAAAATGGGGAGAGGAGAGAGAAAGTGAGTGGAGGAAATGGAGGGAAAAAAATACTGTAGAACAGGAGAGAAGACTCCAACCCAGCACCAGGTCGGTCATAGACAGAAAATGCTGCCACCAGAAGAGGCTATGCAGTGGCTCAGAATTGTCAGAGGGAGGCTGACCTAAGGGCAGGAAAATAGAGACTGATTAAAGAGACAAATGATATGAGGTTTCCTTTTTCAAAGGGGAGGGAAGGCTGGTTATGAGGTTCCATTTCCATACCTGGTTTCTCATGCTCTACGATAACGGGGTCGTAGTGTTCTGTGAAGGCAGCACCTGAGTGAGTGCCCAAAGGTAAGGGAAGAACTCCACAGTGACACCTCCATGCAGTGAACGAGTGGTGCTGGACTTCAGACCATGTCTTGCTGATCCTCTTCAATGGTTTGTAGTGTGGAGTGGGGGGTTTTACATGCAGACCCTTGAAGATTAACAGGATACAGAAGGCCCCTTGTGTGAGCAAGGCTGGCTCCCTTGGGAGCTGTGGGCATGGTGCCTAGGGAATGGGGAAGTACCACTTCACACTTGCTGATGGAGTACCATCAATGCTTAGCCCCAGTCTTATATCCAGTATCCAGGCACTACAAGACTGGGAGGGAACAGTCTCATTGCTCTGAGATACCGTTGCGGTTCTATAACAGTGTCTCTTTAAGGCTCAGCGGCAGCAAGGAGGAAACAAAACCAGGGATGCATCACTGAAAGCACAAGAAAGATTCTGACTGTGCAGACGCTTCTTGTCAAGCCCTTTCATGATGGATTGTTATCAGATCAGTTCAGTGTGCTCTGAACTTCACAACATGGGTGAGATACAGGCAGAGCGCCATCACATTACGGAAAGCATTTCACTTCTACAGCCAACATGCTAATTTCTAGCTCACAGCACTGTGCCTGAGGATTGCTGTGGTCCCCGGACAACAATCTGAAGCCCTGCTGATGCTCCAAATGATCTACATCCATAGGCTGACAATGACCTGACCTCATGCTGCTGAAGCAGGTGCTAGGCCCGGCAGCACATATGGTGCGAAAGATTAATGGACAGAGTGTGCTGAGAATCACAACCTACATTAACATCAAGAAAGATTTTGCGCTGTGGGAATCTTTAGAATATCCAGTATTGCCCACAAACATACAGTAACAGCTATTTCTTCCCAATATTTTCCTGGAGAGTTATCCACTGCTTGTGTGTTTAGAAATGGGATTTTTTCCAATCACAAAAACCCTCGTCCCATTGGCCTCTGACAGTACCTATGGGGCAGTGGCTCAGATGCTACATTCAGCCAGATTTTGATTTCACTGCAGGAACAGCAGAAGTGGAAGCTATGTTTGGGAAGGAAGAAACTTATTCAAATACAAATGTTCCCACAGTAGCCAAGGAAATACAGAAGATTTCTTGGCAAAATAAGTCCGCGCAGGTGTAACTACTTTGATCTGCTCTGCCACAAACCTGGGTCTGCCTACATCAGTGCAGCTTATGCCAGTCATTTACTGTGTTTCTTGTCAGTTGGTGAAATTGTAGCTGGTGACATATGGAGACTGAGCCCAAGTACAGTGTTGCTGAAAGCACCTCACAGACATGGACATGTGCTAACTGGATTTGTTTTTATTTTTACTTTACTTGATGATTTATTCTGGTTAAAAGAAAGGCACCGTTGGCTTGTTTGGATCCGGATATGCAAACACCTCCTGTCTCTTTGCTTCCCTCCTCCTTTGCTACTTATTATTTGTATCACATTTATGCCTAATGTGCCCACAACATACAGTTTATAATCTAAATAATCTGTATCAGGGACAAGACAGACAGGAAGTATCACCCCCATTTTGCAGCTAGTGAATTGAGGCACAGAGAGTGACTTGTCTATGGTCACAGAGAAAGTGTGTGTCAGAGCTGGGAGTTAAACTCACCTCTGAGTCCCAAGCCAGGACTTTAACCACAAAACCATCCTTATTTCCATCTCTTTACAACTTGATGCTTGTAATCATAGAATATCAGGTTTGGAAGGGACCTCAGGAGGTCATCTAGTCCAACCCCCTGCTCAAAGCAGGACCAATCTCCATACAGATTTTTGCCCCAGATCCCTAGAGGGCCCCCTCAAGGACTGAACTCACAACCCTGGGTTTAGCAGGTCAATGCTCAAACCACTGAGCTATCCCTGCCCACCCTCTCCAAGTATGTGACATGCATAGAATAACTTGTTAGAAATAATCTATTTCCTGGCCCCATCACATGATCTGGCTCAGGATTCTAAAGGCAATACCATAAGGATAGTTAATACCCACTAGCACTGGGGGCTAATTTTTACAGGTTTTGGTATCTGCTTCTCCAAACATTCTTGCTGATTTCAAAATTCATATACTAGAGTAGCCTTTTCCATCAACAATCCAGCAGTTTCTTACTCTGATGAGAAAGTGCTTGAGCCCATGTTCCCTGTGCCAATCCAACAGAAATAAGAACAATTGCAAACATTCTTGCAAATAAAGAGAATTTAAAACTCTTACAGATCATGGAAGTTAAGCGGAATAAAAAACACTGAGGGAGAGGGGGACAGTCCTTATTGGCCAATTCAATACTGTTTCAGAGGTGCACCCTTCTGTACTCCCATTGTGTGACCCCAGCACAGATCATCAGCTAGCTCAAGCTGTGCACACGATCTGGACATTTTGTAAGTTACATACTATTCACGTTAGCTGATCTAGTAGTAGCATATTGTGAGATCAGGCCTCAACTCTCAGAATGAGTCTTTCCCTCTCATGGTACTGGGAACTAGAAGCATAGCAGATGCAGTGCTGATCCCCTGTGGTGAAGGAAAGACTTGACAACATGAGCATAAAGAACAGAGGGTACTGGAGGGTCTTCTGAGAGGGCTGCCGCTTGCTGCTCCCACACCCAGCTGTCAACTAACAAGATTCCCAGGTCAGCCAGCTCACTGAACCTCAGTTCTTTCCCTTATTGCAATACATATAGTGGTCCAAGGGGTAAATCAGCTCTGATCATCCTCAGTTGGAGGGCGGGGGAGAGGAGAAATGTACCTTATTAAGCCAATCCTTTCTTCCTGTGTGAGTGTCAACTGCAAGGGACTTGAGCCACCAGTTAACACTCACTCTCTCTGCATACTAGATCCAGAATAGAGAAGGACTCTACGCTGGCACACAATGCTATAGATTTTTTTTTTAAAACATGTTTGTGGGGTCCTTTCCCTATCACAGTGAAACTCTTGGGGGCTTTCCTTGCTTTCGGCTTTTTTAGCACTTCAGTTGTTAAATTAATATAATTGTTTTGCCAGAACTGCATCTTTGATAATGTCTGCATGTTCAAGGCTTATTTCCTAGCAGCACATACAGCAAACATAGCTCTGGACTATTAACCAATTCATTACATTTGTTCTCAGAGAATGTGTTAACCTAGCAATAAGCAACCTGACCATTATAGTTTAGATTTAAAAAGCCCTGTTAAAACACCTCTCCAACAGATCACAAGCCATCTTGTTGGCTAGCAAGAGCCAACATTGCTTCTGAACTTATTGCACTTTATTTAGTACATGTTCCAGAACTAGCTTTTATTATGTGTACCAGTTTTATCAAGAGCATCTGTAAATCACTTATATTTATAAGCCTGCCAACAGCTCCTAGTACAATAATTAACAGCAAAACTGAACTTTTAAGTGTGCATTTTCAGAGTACAGATAAAAGCTAAGCTACTAAGTGATAGTCAAATCCATGACATGATTTTTATATTTAAAAGGTAACACTGAAAACAAGCTTTAAAATGTTGAGAGCCATCTAGTGGAAAATGTATTCATTGCAACAATCAGTCCAAACTACATAGGGCATTTCACAGGGTAGTCTGAACAAGGGTGTGTTTGTCTGTTGACATCTCACTTGTGTTTTTTGATTTTTCCCCCCCATACACAAGGTGTCCCCTCCTCACATTAGCATAGCATCCATGGGAGCAGACCTATGAAAGGGGAACAGAGACTCATTGCAAGCCTCTTTGCAGTGGTCCACAGCCCTGAAATGGCTTCTTGTTACTCATTTTCTTTGACTAATGACTTAGAGGAGCTTTGCTCAGAAAGCCATACAGATTCGGTTTGTGTTCTCACTCATGCAGGTTCTTTGAAGACAAGTTTCACAGTTAGCTACAATTTTTCTGAAACTAAATGACCCTTGCAAGCCAAAAAAACTGAAGATACATGTATAATAAGGTGGTTTCTTAGGGAGTCTATGGTGGAGACACAGTAATGTACAAGGAGGAATGTATAATCCGCATTCTTGGACTGAACACCTAACAGTTGATATTGGTATTTGTCAAACACTGAATATTAAACACAAATAAAATATGATGCTGAGACCAGGCATGTCAGTGAGATTTTCTAGACAAGCAAAAAGTCCATAAAATATTGGAGTCACCAAAGCATTTCAGGAGAATCGGGGAGATCTCTGCACCTACCATAGTAGCTGAAACCAGGGAACTGAGATTATTCTACTATAGCTATGTCACCAACAACCTCACTGTCACAAGCCTGCAAAATGCATCTGATTCCCACACGGATGGTAACATTTTCTGTCTTTCATTTTGTTTACTTTTGCTCATTACTGCAACAACAAGGATAGATCCGTGGTTTGAGCATTGGCCTGCTAAACCCAAGGTTGTGAGCTCAGTCCTTGAGGGGGCCACTTATGGCAATATCAGTACTTGGTCCTGCTAGTGAAGGCAGGGGGCTGGACTCTATGACCTTTCAAGGTCCCTTCCAGTTCTAGGAGATAGGTATATCTCCATTATTATTAAACATTTACAAATAAAATATTTATTCCAAAATTCTCCTTACTGATTTTCCCTCCCTGAGGTGCATCAGAAAATAAACGTGAAAGGGAACAGTAAATTCACTTGGGAAAGTGTAACTACACTAGAAAGCAGCAAATAGTTCCATTCACCATCTGGGGGAGGGGGATGGAGTTGATTGGGTGTTTTAAAGTTTACTGTGGAGCAAAAGAGGTGTAAAAGAAATAAAATAAGTATGCAAATAGTTATACCAGACAAGAATGGTTTAGGAATGATCTCTAACCTGTCAGCATATCTGCCTAAACAGATTATTCAGTATATAGAGTCCACTCTTAGTACAGTGACACTGAACACCAAAAGTACAAAAAAAGTAGATGTAAAAGCAATAAACCCCTCACCTCAACAGTTCTCCTTTCTAGAAATTTAACAATTTCACAATGAATCAGTGTTACAATTCCTCACGTGTCCTCTCGTTCTTCTGCTCCCAAACTTCCTTTTCTTCCCATGATCAGTTTTCTCTTTAATTCTACCTAGAGGTCAGGTAGCAGGTTTTATCTCCAAAAGAGATAAGTTAGCTATTTAGGCATCACCCATGAAGCCCAATTCTCTTTCCTTCTACAGATGTCCTATGTAGGACTTGGGCAAGAGATTCCTACCCCACAAACCACTGCCAACACAGAAAACAGCTGCAGAGCTGCACCACAGACACTATTGCAACCCTCATGCTGTAGTAGCAACCAGTGCTTAATTTCTAAAGAAAGAGGTTCCAGGGCTCAAGCTGGGTGGTCGAAGAGTGGAGGCTGCTGGACAAGTGCCCAACTCTGAAGGGCACTGCTGCCAGCAGTAGTGCAGAAGTAAGGGTGGCATGGTGTGTTGTGTCGCCACCCTTACTTCTGTGCTGTTGCTGGCAGTGGTGCTGCCTTCAGAGCTGGGTGGCCAGAGAGTGGCAGCTACTGGCTGGGAGCCCAGAGGTGCCAGGCTATCAACTGCCAAGCCTAGAGGGGCTGGGGCTCAATTGTGGCAAGCCCTGGCACAAATTAAACACTAGTAGCAACCATTAAGCACTCAGATACACAGGCATTCACCTGGCTATGTTTCCCCTCTGGCTGTCCTGTCCTCAAACCCTGCCTCCATGCCACCAGAGAGAAATATACCATGGAACAAGTTTCCAAGATGAGCAGCTGTTGTAGTGTCCCTGTGAATAATGGGGATTCCCATGCTTTTTAGATGCTGTCAAGGCTGAATCTCCACTCTGGCACTTTGAGTGCAGAAGGTGGTGGCCCGTAAAGATTTTAAAAATTAATATTGGCCACTCCAGGCTTGTATTAAACTCCCAAAGTTACAGCGTTTCTCTGACATTAGCTTGGTAAACACTGCCACCACCCAAATGCAACCTCCCTTTTGGGACCCAGGAAGACACACTTGGGAATTCCTCCCTGTCGCGTACCCTCAAGCCCTTTCACCCCCTCTTCCAGGGAAGAGCTGAGAAAGAAAACAAAGGAAATGAGCTGTTGACACCAGCTAATCAAACAACATGCAGAAACCTCTTAGGACACCAAAAATCCAATTCTGTTCTTAAAAGAGGTAAATTTTATTAAAAACAATAAGAAAGAAAATACATCTGGAACTTAGGCTTTTGCTGGATTTTAAAAGAGCATTTCCAAAAATCAAGCACCCAAAATAGCTTTCTTGGGGGTTCAGCTTAAAGGTTACAAGCAAACAAAAGCATCTGCGGTTAGCACAGAAGAGTTCACAAGCCAATAAAAAATCAAAGAAATAACCCTAATTGTGTCTTTTTAGACATTCCCTAATTTACTTATATATCTGAGGCTTCAGATAAGTAGGTTTGAGGTACAAACTGATAATCTATAATCATACCTGGCTTAAAGCTGCTTACACCATTGCTGTTCTGTGTCCCTGAAGCCCAGAGAGGACAACACACAAAGGGAAAGTTTCTTTTCCAATTTTAAAAAGTTCTACCTTCCCATTGGCTCTTTTGGTCAAGTGCCCACTTCCTTTTCTTTACCTGGGAGACTTAACCCTTTACAGGTAAAGCAGGCACAAAACAGCTACCAAGAGGGATTCTACAGCGAACTGGCTAGTTGGGTGTCCATAAAAGGGAGCTACCCCCTCACCCTTCATTTATTACGGATGCGCTGAAGTGGCAGAATTTACAAGACTGCTTTTACTGGGTTAGATCATCAGCTGCTAGCTCATCAAATCTGTGTAGCTCTGTTGACTTCAGTGCGGCTATGCCTATTCATACTCACTGAGAATCTGGCCCACTGTCTTCTGCATGGAGTTCTGTTTCACTGTTGAAACTCTGACTGGTGAATGCACACTCTGCTGAGCATTATCGACTTCTAAAATGATGGTTTTTGGCATCATACTGATATTCAATCTTCTGATAGATTGAAATAACAATGTAACCCCACCCACACTGCCCAGTCATCACAAAGTTTATGTGGAACTCAAGCTCTTTACTAAGTAGAAAATAAAATATACATTTGAAAGTTACATTAAACACTGTTATAGCAGCAGCTTATATGTCAGCACTCATCAACAGAACAGCAGAGTATCCAAGAACTCAATATAGGTTTAGACTATGTCAAAAGATCACAACATCTACTGATGCTGGAAGGGAGGATGAAGTTATTTATGATTTCTATTCTTGTACCACCTAGGAGCCCTAATCATGGACCAGGGCCCTATTGTGCTAGGTGCTGTACAAACACAAGTTTGTATGGAAATTCCTGCTGAAAAGGCTACTAGGAGGCTGGACAGCCACACTATTTTAGAGCCAGATGTTCAGTAACATGTCAAAGGAAGAATATTGAACCCCAACCCCATAGCAGTAGCAACTGCCTTCTCCCTATTTTCTCTCCCCACATTAGTCCCTAGGCTGTGGCCGGGGGCGGGAAGAGGGAGTGAAGAGTCTATAAAGAGATGTAATTTCTGTTGCGCTTAGGCAATGTTTCTAAGCCTGGGGTGGCTACTTTGGGGCAGATCCATGCTAGCCTGGGGAGGTACAGAATAGAGAAAAAAAGTGGGGGCAAAGGAACCTGCCCTACTCCATGTACTCCCTGGTTGTGGGTAGTGTGTAGCTTCCCTGAAAGGCCTCCGCAGCAAGACATGGGCAGCAGCTGACGTACACAGCACTGCTAACTCAAGCTTCTCTTCACAGCTCTGTGACACTCATCACTTCTGGGTCACTGCACACTGCCAACATGGTCCCAGACTTCGTAGCAGTTGTTGGACCTGCTTTATCAGCCTACGCAGATGTTAAACTTATATTTCTGTTGGTCTCTAATTGTTTTGCAGATGGAAATTAAAGATCCCCTGGCACTTTTTGTGACGAGACCAGAGGAAAACTCTCTCAATAAGTCAGGTTTGAATGATGCAGGCTGTATGTGAAATATTGAGTGCATAATGGCTTCAGCTATTGACTACACGGTCCATATATGACTACTCTCTGGCTCAGGGCTTTGTGAGCTCTTGGTGTATGAAAAGTATTGCTGAAGTACAAAACCACACATCCCAGGCCTGATCAAAACAGGTTAGTGATTTTGGGGGCCCAGCCTTAAAGACACACCTTAAAGGGGCTTGATTTTTAGAAAGTGCTGGGTTCCCAGCCTTCTGAAAAACCATACCTCTTTAGGGTATCTTAAATTGGATACCCAGACACCGAGGTACTCAAAAAACACTTTTGAATACTTAGGCCACAGTACATTTTTCTGTAGGGCAAGAAATCTCCAGGATCAGCATATTTCAAGCTTCAAAACCCATTTTTAAGTGTTTTTCTTAAATAAAGCTGTCTTGTTGTAGTGGAACATTACATCTCTGAACAAAAGCAGGAAGTACACACAGACGACTGAGTAATATATTGGCACTTTCCCATCCGCAGGTGAGTTCAGCTTTCAGCATACTCCTAGCATTCTCTCCTGTCTCTCAGCGACCACACTCTCTCATGTATCATGGATGCTTCTGCTATTAATGAGAAGAGGCTGCATGTTAAGAAAAGCCATCTATAACATTGTAGTATAGGCTAAGCACCACTGAGCCGGAACAGATGCTCTGAAAGCATTAATAATCACCTGTCAAAAAATCAAACCCAGGGAGAGATGAGTTTGCCATTATTACACAGTGCCTTGGAGCCTGCAAGGCTGTGAATGGGTACAAATAGCAATGCTCAGCACATCATCCCAGTCTAACTGGCCTGCCAGCTGGAAGGCTCATAAAATATTGTATGTTAATACCTGCTGATAACTACAGTAGCTCCAACCCCAGTGCTGACCTGGGCATTGTCAATAACCACGATACATTAACCAAATGTCTCTTAGCAAGTTCAGTGCCTTCAGCTTCATTGCTTATTTACTGTAACTGTGAAAACATCTTTGGCTCCTTCCTGGAGCACTCTCCTGCAGAACAGGTCTATCTGCCTCCGTTTCCCCTGTCAGAATACCCAGCAACTCCACTTCAGGCTATCTTGCTTAAACACCACCTCTCCTTAGGGTTGGTTTATCACCAAACATTGTTAAAATAATCCCTAACAAAAATACCAAATATAGCCCATTTCCCATACCAAGTGCATGTGGTCCTTGAAACCCTACTTTTCCCAGCGGAATTCCCCCTCATTTCCCCCAAAGGGTCTCTGCTGGGAGTCCTTCCATACCATACTCCAATGTCTTCTGCCACAATTAGGCTCTTCTCCAGTCTTCTGTCCCTCTGCCAGGATAGCCAGTAGATGGAACCCTGCTCTTCCCAGCCAGAATCCCCACAATCTCTCTGCTGGAAGAACATCCTCACCCAGGGAGCATCCTTCACTCCCCCTGGCCTTTCCACTGTCCCCCTGGATCCAGCTTTCCAGTGTGGAGACATTAGCGGGTAAAACCCTCTGCTGCCCATCCCTCCCACCCTCTTCATGCCTCTGTGGTGACCAGCTTCAGTTTTCCAGCTTAAAAGTCAACAGGCAATGCCCTCTGCTGCTCTCTGGCCCCTAGCCTTCTGGCTCTGGATCTCTGGCTTGGGGAGGTCGGCACAAACCCCTTTTGCTGCTCTCCTGCCTTCAGCCTTCCTCCAGGAACCAACAACCACCTTCATCTGGAACTTTCCAAAGTCCCTCTCTGGCCTCTAGCAGATCTCATATGCTCTTTTCCAGACTGATTCAGTCCATGCTCTAAGATGACCCTCTCTCACCATGTCATGTGGTGGGAACCCACATGGGCTCAGGTCCCCTCTTTTAAGCCCAACTGGAGGTAGCAGATGAATCACAGGTGCACTGGCTCTATTCTCTCTGAGTGTGTGTTTTACACGCCCATGGCAGTGAGCCTCCTAGCACAGGCTGACAGGGCTCATGCTGGTGCTCTAAAAGTAGCTGTGTAAACAGCATGTTGAAGTTGTGGCTTGGGACCTGAAGCCCAGCCCATCCCCAGGCTTCAGAGCCTGAGCCCACAACTCCAAAGTGCTGTCTACACAGCAAGTTTTAGAGTGTTAGCCCCATTAGAGTGAGTCTGTTGACCTGGGCTGTCAGGCTCACTGCCATGGGCTATGTAAACAGACCTTTAAAGAGTCAGTATCACTCTGTGACATGATCATGTCTAAACTACGCCCTGTGGAACATCAGGAATGAGATAGAATTCTAAATATGGGCCCTCTATTTGTATTTAGTATTTATGTGGCTGTGCCTATATAGTCACATGGGCATTGCTGTTGTATGTGTACTGTGTAATTTGCTACTACTGTGCTACAGGGTCCTGTGAATGTTCATGATTATTTTTATTAGCCAGTTGTAAAGTAATTTGGGGGGTTTCTGGTGCAGCTGTACATTTATGAAGTAGAAATACTGCAGGCTGGCTTTTAAAAGTTATTGATTGTGATCAGAGCTGGTCAAAACATTTCTGTTTTAAAGGAAGTTTGATAAACTTCAAAAAAATGTATGAGAAGTTTTGGAGAAAAAAATGTCCCTTTTCTTTTCTCCTTTCCTAGTGACAGTTGCCAGAATCACAACACTGAAAATGTAATAACTCCGGCCCGGAGGCACCAGTACCCCTTTATGTTCACTTAGTCCACCATTATTGGCAGACTGAGGTCTGTCTGAAAGGCAGGAAACCCCTGAGTTCTAATTCTGATGTCAGCAGTGACTCCAGCTTAACCACTTAACCTCTCTGCCTCAGCCTCCTTCACTGCAACATGGAGATCACAGAACCTTACAACTGGTGAGAGGGAACAGATTTTTGATGTAGTTGTTTGTAAAATCCTGTGAAGACAAACAAGTCGATATGTAACTGCTAAGCATTGTTTCTGTTAGTAACAATGTGTGATTGTAATTTGTGCAACAGACATTTGTTCACTAACTACTGAAATGAGACCAGCAATTAACCTCAGGTAAGCTGCTGAGAGTAGTTAGCTAGTAACAATGACTGTTTGCTTCCAGCCTGTCAGACTCATGCTAGTGACCTGGAAGTGAAGGGCTCTATATCCCATTACCAATACTCGAAGGGCTAGTCTACACTGGCAATGTTAAAGTGCTGCTGCGGCAGTGCTTTGACATGGCTTATGTAATCGCGGCAGAGTGCTGGGAGGGAGCTCTCCCAGCGCTCAAAAAAACCCACCACCTCCATGAGGGGCATAGCTCCCAGCCCTGGTGAACTGTTACACTGGCGCTTTACAGCGCTAAAACTTGCAGTGCTCAGGGGGGTGTTTTTTTACACCCCAGAGTAAGAAAGTTGCAGTGCTGTAAAGTACCAGTGTAGACAAGCCCTTATACACGCAAAAATCACTGAATACTGATAAGAATGTATGAATAATTAAGTTTAAGCTGATGTTAGCAGATAACTCAGCCGGGGATCATTATAGTCTCAGTTTTTAGAGATTTGATATGTTGGCAGGATATATCATGGTCCAAATTCATCCATGGTATAATTCGTTTGTCTTAAACTGAATTATTCCAGTGATTTTTTTTTCTGCCCCATAGGTCTATTGTTCTGAAATACCAGCTGCCTACTTCTGCTGATAGATGATTTTGAAACAGCATAGTTTGCCTTTGGTGAGTTGTAATGGACTGACAATGTGGTGCAACATCCTGGATAAATCTTATTGAATAAAGTTTAATACATTTGAATCATAGAATATCAGAGTTGGAAGGGACCACAAGAGGTCATCTAGTCCAACCCCCTGCTCAAAGCAGGGCCAATCCCCAGACAATGGGGGTCCGTTGTATTTGGGATCCATTGCATTAAAAATGCAATTGTGTATGTGTTATTGTACATAACTTCTCTAGGAGACTGAATAATGCAATCTCTGGAAAATATTAGGAATTTCAAAGCACTTTTTTGGGACAATATGCATGAAGTGGGTTCCCTAGGAAGTACTTGGGAAGAGGGAAATGCAAAAATTCTCCCCTCCAAAGCCAGCCTTTTGAAGCTATGCCCTGGGGAGAGAGACCCACAGTTTACTATTTACCTGTTCCTGGAAACTCCAGATCAAAGCCCCCTAAACTGTATAAAGGATGGACCAAAATTGTCATAGTGTGCTAGTTCTGAGCTGAAGCTGTTATGAACTTGTGACCGTAAAAGAGGCTTTTGGGTTTTTTGAAGGACTGCTCCTGCCACAGCCTATGTTAGAGATGGTGAGTGTGTGAGTGTGTGTGATTTCCAGAAGCTTATTAGCATACATGTAGGTTCTTTTATTGTTCTGAATGTTTTCTCCGTAATGCTTTCACCCAAAGAATAAGCTTGCATAGAAAGAGCTGTGTGGTAACTATAACTGAGGGCAGTTACACTGTTATAACCCTCTAAAGAGAAAGCAAGCAGGTCAGTTTAGGCAGCCTGTTTGTTGCTAGGACCAACACAGTGAAGGCAGGGAACTGCTCAGGGAATATCCCAGGCAGGAGGGAGTGAGATGTGGGTCTCTCCACCCAAGAAAGGCAACAATCCGGGAGCCAGAAGCCTGGGAGTGGAAGCACTTGCTGGATTATAGAGGGGAATACAGTTCCTCTGCATGGTGACATATAGTGGTTCTCAACCTTTCCAGATTATTGTACCCCTTTCAAGAGTCTGATTGGTGTTGTGTACCCCCAATATTCACCTCACTTAAAAACTACTTGCTTACAAAATTAGTGATACAAATACAATGGTGTCACAGCACACTATTACTGAAAAATTGCTGACTTGCTCATTTTTACCAAATTATACAATAAATCAATTGGAATATAAATATTGTACTTACATTTCAGTGTATAGAATACAGAGCAATATAAACAAATAATTGTCTATGAAATTTTAGTTTGTACTGACTTCTCTAATGCTTTTTATGTAGTCTGTTGTAAAACTAGGCAAATATCTAGATGAGATGATGTACCCCCTGGTTGAGAACCACTGACATATAGCAACCTAATAACTACCCTCAATAATCTGGCTTCAGTGTTCACCAGTAGTTTATGATCTACAGAGAAATATCTTGGGATTGACAGTTAAGCCATGAAGTGGTGATAGGAAAAGAATAGTTTATAGAACTGTGAAATGTTTCACAACTTTTTGAAAAAGTGAGTTATATGGCAACATAAAAAGGCCCTGATTTTGCTGCCATGTAGCTCAATCGGAGTTTTACCCATGGGAGCAGGACTAGGCCCAAAATATCACTATGGCAACACTGTATTTAACTAATGTGCTTGATAATTCATAATTCCCATTTCCTTCCCTCTACAACAGGGACCTGACAGGCCCTGAAGAAGGCACTCCTAGCGAAGCTTGAGCGAGAAAGCAAACTCACCAGGAGCTGAAATCCCCTCATCTCTGGAGCTGTCTATCTGAGCCTTGGATCCATCCCAAATGGTTCTGTGTGCGCCCAGGACAGCCCCTGGAATGGAGATTCTGAGTTAGGAGATTTGAGTCCATCCTCCAGGTCTGAAGAAGGATCTCTGCTGCTCCCTTGAGGGAAGAATGGGCATCAGGTGGAAGATGAAGGGGTGACTATTAAGAGGCCTACCCCAACTCCAAAAGAAGAAAGAGACAGATTTCATCCTAGGAACTGACAGTACTGGAAAGGCCCGAGGGGCTACTCTCCTGGAACCAACACCATGTGTCTGCTCCTGTCTCCCTACATCCATGGTGAGGATTTGTCTTCCTCTCCTGTGACTGCACATGTAGTATTGTCTACTTTGTGCTTTTACAAACTTAACACTGCAGCTTTGTTTCCTGCTGCCTGTGTGTTGTGGATGGTATTACACATCCAAGTACAGACCTTTAGAATTGTATGCGCACAATTGCACGTGTAAAAATGCATTTCAGTAGTCATGCATGCTGATTTTATGCAGACACAAATCTAACTCCCCTAATCTCTGTTGGGGCACTGAGAACCTTGAACTTCAGCAGAGATCGGCACTCATGAAGCATGTGACCTCTGATTGATCTGCAATCTCTGCCAGCATTAACTCGCACTAACTTCATTTAGAGAAAGGGCTTGAAAACCCTTCAACGTTTTCTCATCCCTCATTAGAGCACACTAAGTGAGGGTTCCTCAAAGCCAAGATCATCTGTGTAGCGAGCTTTCACCATCTGAAATCAGAACTCAATACATATTAATATTTCATGCTAAGTCAAAAATATCAGACCATGTAAATCCATTCCTATTTCACATGGCTTTCTTCACAATTGCTCTTACCCCGATTTCCAGAGCTATTAGTGTTCCAACACAGTTTACTCATTCACAGGCCAGCTCCTGCTAGCTGATCTTTCTGTGAAATCATAGCCAGGGATTTGGAATCAGTGCAAGTCTGAGGCACTGTCTTGTAGGCTATTTATTCTTATGGGGTAACATGCAAGGGATCTACAGAAATCATATGCCTTATCAAGACAATATCACTGTGCATAGGTGCTGAATTCCTCTCTACCTGGGTGTGCTTGACTCCCCCTGCCCCAGTGCCACCCACACTCCACCTCTTCCCCCAACCCTGTCTCTTCCCATCCCAGCTCTGGACCCCTGCCGTCACTCCACCCCTTCCAAGGTCCCACCTCTTCCCACCCCACCCTGCCTCTTCCCCGCCTATTTCCACCCCATCCCTGCTCCTCCTCCCTCCCAGCACCTCCTGCACACTGCTGATCATGGTGGGTGGGTGGTGATGGGAGGGATGGGGAGGAGTTGATTGGTGGGGCCGCCAGCAGATGGGAAGCACCAGGCAGGAGGGAGGAGCTGGCTGCCAGTTGGTGCTAAGCACCCACTAATTTTTTTCCATGGGTGCTCCAGCCCTGGAGCACCCACAGAGTCAGTGCATGTGTCACTGTGAGATGTATGAATGGGTAATATTTAAGGAGTAATGTTACCATATTGAAAGTATGCAGTTTTGTTGAAGCTGTGTCAATCCCAAGACATTAGGGAGACAAGGTGGGTGAGGTAAAATCTTTTATTTGACCATCTTCTGTTGCTGAGAGAGACACCTTCAAGCTACACAGAGCGCTTCAGGTCTGGGAAAGGTACTGAGAGTGTCACAGCTAAATACAGGATCAAACAGATAGTTTGGCATAAGTAGTTAGCATTGACTTTGAATGGCTCTTTGAAACATGTGCTAACTACTTATTCTAAACTATCAGTTCAATCTTGTATTTAGCTGTGACACTCTCAGTACCTTTCCCAGACCCAAAGAAGAACTCTGGGCTTGGCTACACTGGAGAGTTGCAGCGCTGGTGATGGGGTTACAGCGCTGCAATTCACTCTGTGTCCACACTTGCAAAGCACAGCCAGTACCGCAACTCCCTGGCTGCAGCGCTGGCTGTACACCTTGTCTGCTTGGGGTGTAGCGATTCCAGCGCTGGTGATGCAGCGCTGGTCATCAAGTGTGGCCACCAAAAGCGCTTTTATTGGCCTCCAGGGTATTAAGAGGTATCCCAGCATACCTTTTCAGCCACTCTGCTCATCGTTTCGCACTCCACTGCCCTGGGCTCAGGTGACCCACCCTTTAAATGCCCTGGGAATTTTAAAAATCCCCTTCCTGTTTGCTTAGCCAGGTGTGGAGTGCAATCAATCAATCAATCAATCAGTGACCATGCATCCATGCCCCAAACGAGCCCCAGCATGGAACACTTCCGAGCTGCAGGACCTCATCAGTATTTGGGGTGAGGAAGCTGTGCAGTCACAGCTGCGCTCCTGCCATAGAAATTATGATACCTATGGCCAGATATCAAAGTCCTTGCTGCAAAGGGGCCATGAACGGGACGCATTGCAGTGCAGGGTTAAAGTAAAGGAGCTGTGGAGTGCCTATTGCAAAGCCCGTGAGGGAAACCGCCGCTCAGGAGCTGCCCCCATGACCTGCCGTTTTTACAAGGAGCTGGATGCCATACTTGGGTGTGACCCCACTGCCAATCCGAGGACCACGATGGAGAGTTCACAGCAGGGAGAAGTAGGGGAGGGTGTAGAGGAAGCCGAGAATGAGGCTAGTGGGGTGGAGGGAGACACCCCGGAGTCCCAGGAGGCATGCAGCCAGGAGCTCTTCTCAAGCCAGGAGGAAGCTAGCCAGTCGCAGCAGCTGGAACTTGTTGGTGAAGAAGAAGCAGAGGAGTGGGTTTCTGGTAAGCAGCTTTTATTTTAAGGATGGAAATGTTTTGGGAGAGGAGGAGGAGGAGGGGGGGGTTATGGCTGCATGCATGCATGCCTAGATGTGGAATAGCCCATTGATTTGGTCTATCACATCTCTGTAATCGGCCTCAGTAATCTCTTCAAAAGTTTCAGCCAGAGCGTGGACAATGCGCTTGCGCAAGTTTATAGGGAGAGCCACAGTGGTCCTTGTCCCAGTCAGGCTAACGCGTCCGCGCCACTGTGCCGCGAGGGGTGGGGGGACCATTGCTGCACACAGGCAAGCTGCATAGGGGCCAGGGCGGAATCCACATTGCTGTAGAAGACCCTCCTGCTCTTCCCAGGTAACATGCAGCAGTGATATATCTGGCAGTAGAAAATCCTGTTGAAAATGTAGGGATAGTGTCCAGTGCACTTTCCCCCCAGCTGCTCTCTGCTTTCCCCAATGTACAGAAACCCTAGTGAGCCCTGACTCAAGCAGCTCCCCTTCCCAGGTGAGTCACGGCAGAAACACTCACCCCATTACTCACCATGTCTTCACTGCTGTGGCCTCTCTGTGCTATGTTCGCTATGTGTAAATGATGCTACAAATAGTCTACAAACTCCTTCACTGTGATAATAAACAATGCAGCCTCTGTATTAAATGTTTCTATTTCTGTTTTTTTCAGTGTCCTTGAACCTCCAGCCCTATCACAGCCTGCTGAAAAATTCCAGAACTTGAGGAGTAAACCAAGGAAAAGCAAAGAAGATTTGGTGAAAGCAGTTATGAATCAGTATGCCAGAGAGAGTAGGCTGCAGGACTGGAGAGAGAAAATGCATGAGTGGAGGGAAACACAAAGCAGGAGAAAGGAATTGGCTACCAAGAAAAGCACAAAGCAGCTGATAAGCCTCCTGGCACGCCAAACTGACTGTATGCAGTCTCTCGTAGCCATGCAGGCAGATCAGTACCGTGCTAACCCCCCCCCGCCCCAAGGCTCTCTCCCTTGTGCCCCAGTGTTTGCTCAAAACACCTTTCTCCAGCAGCCTGGTTCTTACCACCACCAGCTGCCCCCAACACCTGTACGTTCACCTACCAGCCCTGAGAACTACGACCTTTACCCTATGCACTCAACCCCTATCACCATGGAGCATATTAATCCTGAAGTGCAGCAGGCATTGCACAGCAATCCAGGCAGGACATATTCAAACCTCTGAATGTACAGTCCAGCACCCTACCCCCCTGCCCTTTTATGTACTGTATTTTGAATAAATGATTTCTTGGCTTTTAAAACATTTTTTATTATTGCAGAAAGTGAGAAATACTGTACCCCCAGGGAAAAACAGGCACAGCAAATCATTGTAACCACTGCACTTCACACTCGTGCAAGGCACCAAACATTACTGCTGGCTTTCAGCCTCAAATTGCTCCCTTAAGGCATCCCTAATCCTTGAAGCCCTGTGCTGGGCCTCTCTAGTAGCCCTGCTCTCTGGCTGTGCAAATTCAGCCTCTAAGCGTCGAACCTCGGAGGTCCATTCCTCACTGAATGTTTCACCCTTCCCTTCACAAATATTATGGAGGGTACAGCACGCGGATATAACAGCGGGGATGCTGCTTTCCCCCAAGTCTAGCTTCCCATAAAGACACCTCCAGGGTCCCTTTAAATGGCCGAAAGCACACTCCACAGTCATTCTGCACCGGCTCAGCCTGTAGTTGAACCGGTCCTTGCTCCTGTCAAGCTTCCCTGTATACAGTTTCATGAGCCATGGCATTAAGGGGTAAGCGGAGTCTCCAAGGATCACAATGGGCATTTCGACGTCCCCTACTGTGTTCTTGTGGTCTGGGAAAAAAGTCCCAGCCTGCAGCTTCCTGAACAGGGTACTGTTCCGAAAGATGCGTGCATCATTCACCTTTCCAGGCCATCCTGAGTAAATGTCAGTGAAACGCCCACGGTGATCCACAAGCACTTGGAGAACCACAGAGAAATACCCGGGGCGGTACCAGAATAGGAATATGCGTCCCATCTATCGCCCCTCCACAGTTAGGGAAACCCATTTCTGCAAAGCCATCCACAATGTCCTGCACGTTCCCCAGAGTCACGGTTCTTCTTAGCAGGGTGCGATTAATGGCCCTGCAAACTTGCATCAACACTATTCCAACGGTCGACTTTCCCACTCCAAACTGGTTCGCGACCGATCGGTAGCTGTCTGGAGTTGCCAGCTTCCAGATTGCAATAGCCACCCACTTCTCCACTGGCAGAGCAGCTCTCAATCTCGTGTCCTTGCGCCGCAGGGTGGGGACGAGCTCTTCACACAGTCCCATGAAAGTGGCTTTTCTCATCCGAAAGTTCTGCAGCCACTGCTTGTCATCCCAGACTTGCAGGACGATGTGATCCCACCACTCAGTGCTTGTTTCCCGAGCCCAAAGGTGGCGTTCCACGGTGCTGAGCATGTCCATTACTGCCACAAGCAATTTAGTGTCTTGCGCGTCAGGCGAATCAATATCATCGTCTGACTCCTCACTGTCACTTTGGAGCTGAAGGAATAGCTCAACTGCCAAACGTGATGTGCTGGCAACATTCATCAGCAAGGTCCTCAGCAGCTTGGGCTCCATTTCTAACAGAAATGGCACTGCAGACTCACAATGGCGCCAAACTGCTGGGATGTGTAGCGATGCACCACGGGGCGTTGGGACAGGAAGCGGAATGACCCGCACCCTTCCATCCCCTTCCCACAACCCAGGGCACAAAAATGGGACGAGGTGCTCTGTGGGATAGCTGCCCACAATGCACCACTCCCAACAGCACTGCAAATGCTGCAAATGTGGCCACACTGCAGCGCTGGTAGCTGTTAGTGTGGCCACACTGCAGCATTGTCCCTACACAGCTGTACGAACACAGCTGTAACTCCCAGCGCTGCACAAATGTAAGTGTAGCCATACCCTCTGTGTGACTTGAAAGCTGGTCTCCCTCACTAACAGAAGTTGGTCCAATAAAATATATTACCTCACTCACCTGGTCTATCACTAAAAGCTTTGTTATCCAGCATGTTGGGAGAATGGGGGTTCTGGTAGGTGAAAAATTCTGGTTTAAGAGGGAGGGAGTTTGGGTGCAGGAGGGGGCTTAGGGCTGGGGCGCAGGAGGAGGCAGCATGTAGAGATGCTTAGCCATGCCTCTGCCTAGGAGCAGCAGGGAAATGTCGCTGCTTGCAGGGAGCCGCCCGAGGTGAGCACCACCTGGATCCAGCATCCTGAAATACCTCCTGCACCCCCAATCCCTGC
This sequence comes from Gopherus flavomarginatus, assembly GCF_025201925.1. Taxonomy (NCBI): domain Eukaryota; kingdom Metazoa; phylum Chordata; order Testudines; family Testudinidae; genus Gopherus; species Gopherus flavomarginatus. The sequence goes on along the minus strand of NC_066624.1, from coordinate 68,865,519 downwards.
TCTGAGCCCCCTCCCACACCCAAACTCCCTCCCAGAGCCCGCACCCCTCACCCTCTCCCAGGCCCCAATTCCAGCCCCACACCAATCAGACTATAAACCAGACTTTCAATTAAGATCAGAAATGCCATTTTATGGAGCTTTCTGGTTGGTAAAGTGCTGGATAACAGAGCTTTTACTGTATATTGAAAGTATTATTTTTTGGGGAGACTTGGAGTGAAAGCTAATCACCAGGGGATAATGTATCGTAGTGATGGCCCATTCAAACAGGAGCAGGTTGTCATCCTTCCATTTAGCAGGCTGTGTAAAGCAAGGCTCAGTTGTCCAGTCTTGTTCCATCCCAAGACTTGCAATGGAAAACCATCAGAGACAATTGCAAATGATTGAAAACACCTGGGGAAAAAAAGGAACATTACAAAAGACAGGAGAGCACCGTGTCTCTGAATAAAGACAAACGACTGTTTCCGTCTGACACAGGATGGGGACAGACACTCACACTCTGTATCCGTTCACTGGAGAAATGGCTTGCAGACTGGGAGTGTTTTTCACGGAAGTTTGGATCCTGGTTCCTGTGAAGCCATCTAACTGTGCAACAGACTGAATTTTGAAAGGAAAACCTAGTGTATTAGATAGGAAAGGTAGCTATTAAGTGTAGACCCTACATTGTGCTTTATCATTTTGTTTAGCATTGTAACCATTTATTTCTGCTGCTCTCTCTTGGCTTTAGTTGAATCTCTGTTCTTTCTTAAATAAGCCTTCTCTTGTTTTATTACAGATGCTGTGGGGTTTAAGGTAAAACAGGGGCACATTGCTCCTTTGGGGGCAGAGGATCTGGGATTCCTGTGAGTAGCCAGTGTTAGGGGCTGGATATCACAGGGGAATGATTCAGAGGGACATGGGGATTGGGGCGCACCTCTTGTTAGCCTGTAGGGTGAAGACAGGGCTGGCAAAGCCCAGAGGAGGGCACTTGGAGTTGCTAATAGTCTGGTGGTGTTAGGGAGCTAACCCCCAGCCATCATGAGCAAGGCTACCTCTCCCTAGAGGCAGTGGTAACAAGGTACACTGAGAACCATCACACCCATATATAAAGTACGGTCCCAAGCTACAGCTCACACTAGTGTTACCCGAGTGTTTTAGACCATTATGTATAAACACTGTTCTGTTTTTAGGAGAATCCTCATATGAGAATCCCTGTCAGGCCCCAACCCAGGGAACTGCTACAACCAAGGGGAGAGGAGACGGGAATGGCGAAGATGAAGGCCAGGAGGAGAGGTACAGGGGATCAAGGTTGCATAATTAACCTCCCTTTAAAAATATGGGATTCTGTCCAATTTTCAACCCCTCCCTGGCTAGAATATTTTTGGGGGGAGGGGCAGAGGAAAGAGAAGAAAGGAAGAGGATCTAGTTCAACACTGACATGGAATTTAAGCCCCAATATTTTGATATTAAATTCATTTCCATAAACAGACTGTGATATGATATGTAGGTGCTGGAACTAGGGGTGCAAGGAATACTGCAGCACCCCCTGACTTGAGGTTGTTCCACTATATGCAGGGTTTACAGTTTGGGTCAATGGCTCTCAGCACCCATCACTATACTCATTATTCCAGCACCTCTGATATAACCCCTAATTTTACCTTCACTGCAAAATCAGGCAAAAACTGGACTGACTTACTAAGGAAAGCTGGTTAAAACAAAACATGTTCAATGACTTAAAAAAACCCACCTAAGACAAATACTAGCCAATTACATTTTTTTGGTAAAAATATTCCTTCTCCTCCTGTCCCCAGTTTGCTCCAGTGTGAGGTTCCTTCTTTAATATCAATAGTAGTATATGTGAAGGCACTGTCTCTCTCCATAACAGTCCCCTTTAAATCACTTCTTCAAAGGGTGACACACTTCAATAATCTTAATAGATGTTGAACAGCAATGCATTGCAATAACCTAGAAGTATCTGTTCATACTGGTATTTTTGTATTCCAGTCAGCTATGAAAATTGATGGGAGAAATACAATTACAATAAATGTGCTCCTGAATTATTCCAAACCTGTTATGTGTGTAGTATAACCAGGATGTTGGCTGTGATCTCTCTAGTTTACCTTCGATTTTTGCCCCTGAGAAATGGAGGTATTTACTTGCTACCAAACAGAAGGCTGAAACAAACATCTTGCCTAAATCAAGCTACACGGGGAAATCTAGGATCTATGTAGGGTACAGCAAGCTACAAGCTGGAAGGTTTGGAGGGTGGAGGATGAGGGAAGGGGAAGGAGGAGGAGGAAAAGATAGGAGGTGGAGAATACCAGTGGAGAGCAGCAGTAGTACAGCCCCTCAGAGTGTGAAAAGCATCACAGGAGCCTCTGGATAAAGATTCTCAGCCTCAGCAACAAGACTATAGTAGAGAGGATTATGCTGAATGGTGAAACATGGTGAGTACGATTTTTGTCATCTGCCTCATTGTTAGCTGTTCGTGCAAAGAATTCCTTTTGCTCTGACACCTACGACGAGACTCCAAGGGGCAGACTATTATTTTGGGATGATTGCTTGTTTTGACACTAGCATGGAGCACAGATTTTCCTTTATTTCTTTTCTTATACATTTTTGATGTGCACATTCAATCTCTTTTAAAGCAATAAATAACTAAAGGTGACAAGGGCTGGCCAAGTTAACACTTTGCTGTCTGATACAACTGGCTGCTGGGCACAGCAAGTAATAAAGGCACAGTTTCCCTTTCAGGTACACAACAGAGATTTCTGTGCAGTTATTTTCTCCCTGGAAATAGGCTAATGGTTACAGTTCACTGTGCTGGAGTTTATGCTGCTCTCCCACAAAGTGTAAGGAAAAATGTTTCGAGCCAGTACCTTTCTCTCAGCTTCAGGTGCAGAAGAAAAACTGAGCTGTGCACAGTAATGCAAAGGTTTTGCCAGGAAGGTTTCCTCCTTTTGTAATGAATTCACCCTTCTCCCATGTTCCTCAGTGTAGTTTTCTCCCTGTTTTCCCTTGGCATAGAGCTGCAAGTGCTTGTAATTACTGACACTGTTCAGATGACTAATCAAGGGAATGAAACTGGTGGCTAGGAGCTAGCCATTGTGCTGAACATGTAGAGATTCTACAGCTTACATGCCCTGTACAATGAACTGGGGGAAAAGAATGCTTGTTTTTCTTCACCCTTTTTGATCTTTTATATGTACCCAGCACGTTTAAACACACAAAACTGCAGAGCTCTGCATACCAAGGGCTTTAATTTTACTACTGACAGCTCAGCTTTAGTGAGCAGCTGGCAGTGATTAATTTAAGGTTCAGACTTTCCTGTAGCACATTGCTAATAAGATTAAACATTTAATTACAGATCCTTATAGTATTCTGATGTGATGTGTAAGATTTTATTGTGTATACATGATGGTGTTTCTCTTTAGGTCTTTTAGTGAGAAAAAGCAGAGCCTGACCTAAATGTATATGCAAATTATTAGGTATTCTGGGTTACCCAAGAGAGGCAGGTGATAAAGAGGAATGATAGCATTTAACCACTAATAATGATGACAAGAATACTCCAAGCAGGTGGTATGATCCCAGCATAGGTCTGCATGTCAGAGGTTTATTTAAAAACAAACCTCCCTCTGTAACATGAATCATTAGTGCCGTTTTTAAAAAGGAGAAATGGAATAAGATACTGGCAGAGTAATCCATTTAAGAAGTGAGAAGATGAGCAATGCTTTAAAAATCTTCTTTGGTTTACACTTTGAGGGCACATTATGTCTGTCTGCCTTTAAGAAACAGAATTGTGTATTATAGTAACTGAGAGAGAATATCATTGCGGTTCAGCAGGGAACTTCTTTGGATGTTTTTAATTATCAATAAATAGTGAAAAAGAACTGCATGTTCCTATTAATAGTAGGAAAATTCTCCATTGGCTTTGTTTTGTGACCTTTAGTAAAGGGAGATAAGTGTTTGTTTGGGAGAATAGAATTTAGTTACTTTCACAGAGCCCCTTCAGTAAATGATATACTCTGCTTTATGCTCTGTTAATTGATCTAGAACAAGTGCTAAGCATTTATAATACCCATTGATTTTAATAGGAATTATGGGCACTAAGCCCTTTACACTTCTTTGTTAATCTTTTTTTAGGGTTTTGGATTGGCACTCATCACTATAGTAGCTCAGCATATCCCTAAGTTAATTAGCCAGGATGGCAAAGTCTCTAGTAGGCTTCCTGAAGCATTCAGTTCTTTGTCATTTCCTATTCTTCAAATTCTTCATTAAAATTTTGATAATAAGTTTCACTTCAGAGCGTTACCCGTTTAAAAAACCCTCAAAATAATTTTTTTAAGCACGTACATTTTCCATTATATTCTTGTCAAAAAATTTCATCATACCACAGTTTTTATTTTGGAGCAAGGAGTACATTTTTGAAAGCATCCAAGACCCATTTTCAAAAGTGACTTCAGCACAGTGGACTTACATATCTGAGTGTCAGTCACTTTTGAAAATGGGATTAGATACCTCAAACATTTTACCCTAAAAACATGCATACTGGATTTTTCCTTTCAGTTTTAAAAATATCAGTAATTAGAAAGAATATTGTCCTTAAAAGTTTGTAAATGGATTTAATTAATAAGATCAAACCCTAGGAAAGGGGCAAGTTTAGACACTATATAGTATGTGGTTGGGTAGGCACCTCCTTCTCATGGTGTTCCTGTTTAAGAATAAACTATTACATTAAATATAACAAAAGAGCAATAAAAAATTCCCACAAAATTCCTAAAAACTCTCCCTAACTTTACTCATTTGTAGTCTCCAGTGAAAACCCATCACAATTATACATATGACCAGAGTCGACAGCTAATAAGATTTTGGAACAAATACCTGTAATAATGCTGCCTCTGGCGGGACACAGAGTATCAATTCAGGACAAATTGCTTAGGAGCAGGGCAGTTGCAGCCCAAGGCTGGGTTTACTTTCCCAATAGGGCACACCACACCAGCCTAACAGAGAGGACTTCGGTCTCACCCCACTGGCTAACCGTAAGTCACACAAGCAATTCCCTTAGACACTCCAGTTTCCCAGTATCATTACCAGTGCCACTCATTATGGGGACAAATGGTTATGAAAACCAGTACTCCAGTAAAAGGAAAAAGGTTCTCTCAATCCCAAAGGACCAAGCCCCAGACCAGTATACAAGTCAGATCTTACCCACAAAACAAGCTGTTGCCAATCCTTTAGAATCTAAAATCCAAAAGTTTATTTATAGAAATAAATAAATAAATATAAATGAGAGTTAAAATTGGTTAAATGGAATCAATTGCCTACAGTAATGGCAAAGTTATTGGTTCATGCTTGTAGCAGAGATGGAATAAACTGCAGGTTCAAATGAAGTCTCTGGAGTATATCCAAAGCTGGGATGGGTCATTCAGTCCTTTGTTTAGAGCTTCAGTTTGTAGCAAGGTTCCTCCAGAAATAAGAAGCAGGATTGAAGACAAAATGGAGGAGTTTCCAGGGCCTTTTATATTCTTTGCCCTGTAGAAGGATACCCTTTTGTTCTTACTGTGGAAAATCCCAGCAGCAAGATGGAGTTTGGAGTCACATGGGCAAGTCACATGTCCATGCATGACTCAGTTTGCAGGCGGCAGCCATTGCTCACATGCTATCTTGAACGTTCCCAGGAAGACTTCTTATGTGGATTGGAGTCTCCAAAGGTCCATTGCCAGTTAAGTGTTTCTTGATTGGGCACTCAGTTTGCAAATTCCTTTCTCAAGAATCTGACCAAATGCTTCACTAATGCTATTTAGAATCAAACACATTGAGATACAAGTACATAGCCAATATTAATAACTTCAGCTACAAAAAATGGTACACACATACAGATAGCATAATTATAACCAGAAAATCATAACCTCTTCATAGACATCTCACATGAGAACCTTTGTACAATATTTGCTGCAAATATATAACAGTGGTTGCAACAATGATCTGTATGGTTACAGTTCATGTCAATAACGTCACAATGCCACATAAGGCTAATTCTCCTTTTTCCTTGCCTAAGAGAAGCAGCATTGATTCAAGCTTTGATCTAAAATTTCTAGTTCCTAAGCCAGTTTCTGCTATTAATGACAGCCATGCAACCTCACTGATGTCAACACTCATTCTCCAAATGGGTTGATTTTCCCAGCGTTGCACCGAAGAATATTGAAATTTTTGCCAAAATTTTGTGGCCCTCAGGAATAATTTTTTGTTTCTGTAGAAAATGCAAGGCAGAAATATTTTCCAATAGGAGAGCAACTAAAAATAATTGGCATCCACCCTTAAATTTAGAGTTAAAGCAATTCTTCTAAAATCTCTACAGAAAGGCAGTGTGCTGGGATTATTCTCAAACCATGGGAACACTAGTCATCCTCACACTTCCAGCATCTCTCTTGTGCTAGTTCTCAAAGAGTAAACCCAATAATATCCATTCTGCCTAAATCTTAAGAGATCCAACACTCAGCGTGAACTGATGCATAATAGATGGCTCTTATAAGTTTGACGGAGTGTCTTTGAATTTTAAAAACAATATTCTCCAACTCCAGAATGGTGTTTACGCCAAGACTTTATTTGTATTATACTTGCCAACCCAACCTTTGGATTTAATTGCTTGTTTAGAAGCCTGTGAAACCTTAAGACTAAGTGGTGTGGTCAAGACCAGTAAGTATGTGTCACTCTAGCAATCTCATAGATTGGAAAGGCAGTTTCTCCACAACAGTAGCATCACATTTCTCTAGGGGCAGAAAGGTCTGCATCCAAGACCGTGGTAGATAACAATTTAAGTGTAGTCCAGCAAAGATTTATGGCTCTTACTTAAATTAATTTAATAAGTAATCCACTGATGCCAGAAGAAAGGAGATGGGGCAGTTTGAAGGAAAAGTACACACAGAGTCTTGTTGAAACCATAATGGATTAAGTCTTAGTGGGCTGACAGCCAGTTCCCAAGATTCTTGTCATTTTGAGTGAATTTTAATTGCAAAACATATTTCCTTTACAAAGATGAAAATCAGTCCCCAGACATAATTTTTTTTATTCTAGTAGGAGTAAAAGATAAACAAGTGGAAATTAAATGCAAGAGTAAAATAATGGAAAAGGACTGGAGACAGGCAATGCTGCAGCTGAATACACAGGTCAGGACAACCCACAGACAAAAGAACAAATTTACAAAAGTCTAGAATCATTTTACAGAAGTTTGATTAGGATTCTATAACCACTGGAAGCATATACTGTAACTTTACCTTAAAAATTTCTTTAACCTTTTAAGCTCATTTCCATGGTACAGTTTCCATGGTATTGACACAGCCCCACAGGCAGGAAAAGGAAAAAATGGTATGGTCATTACTAGACTGAGATGGTAGAATTAATAATGATGCATAAAAAAGTGTTTAATTCGTATTGCTATTCTGTATTTGGAAAGAAGCAGAATGACTTGTATCACATAAGAATGAAGAACTTTCCAGTCTGTTAGTCAGTCCAAGGAGGATGTTAGATAACATCTATGAGGGATAAAATGTTTTTAAATTACCAGGGTCAGATAATTTGTACTTAAGAGTCCTAAAAGTGTTCACTAAGGAGATAAACGGCCCACTGATAGTAATTTTTAATAAATCTTGGAATACCAGGGAGATTCCAGAAGACTGGAAGCATACTAGTATTATGCCAAATGACCCAAATGACAAGCAGAATGACCCAGCTAACTAGTGGGTGCTTAGCTTGTCATCAATCCCAGGCAAAATAAAGGATGTGGAATTCAGTTAATAAAGAATTAAAGGACAGAAATACAAGTAATGCCAGTCAATGTGATTATATGGAAAATAGCTTTGGTCAAACAAACCTAATTTCATTCTTTGAAATTACAAGTTTGGTGAATAAACAAAGACGTAGTCTACTTAGACTTTTATAAGGTGTTTGACTTGATACTGTATGACATGCTGATTTCAAAAGTAGCACTACAGAGAATCAATTAAATGCATTAAGAACTAGCTGACAGATCTCAAAACAGAATTGTCAGTGGAGAATTTTTGAATGAGAGTGTTTCTAGTGGGGTTCCGCAGGGATCAGTAGTAGGCCTACACTATTTAACATGTTCACCTATATCTGGAAGCAAATATAAAGTCACTGTTGGTAACATTTGCAGATGACACAGATTGGCAAAATAGTAAATAATAATAAGGGTAGGGCAGTCATGCAGAGAGATACAGATGACTTGGGAGACTGGACCATTCAAACAATATGCCTTTTAACACAGCCAAATGCAAAGTTATGCATCCAGAAATAAGGAATGTGGGCCACAGCCACAGACTGGGGGACTAGATCCTGGAATGCAGTGCCTCTGAAAAGGATGTAGGAGTCAGAATGGGCAAACAACTCAACATGAGCTCTCAGTGTGATGCTGTGGCCAAAAGAGATAACGTGATCCTTGGATGTATAAACAAGGTGTAGCAAATAGGACCAGGAAGAGGACTTATCTTGGTTTGTGGCATTAGTTAGACTGATACCAGATTATCGTGTACCGTTCTGATGTCCACATTTTAAAATTGGAGAGGGTACAGAAAAGAGAGCCACAAAAATTATTTGAGGACTTTACAATAAGAGACTTTAAGACCTCAATCCCTTTAGCTTATCAAAAAGAAGACTAAGTGGTGATTTCATTGCAGCGTATTCTTTGCTTCAGGAGGAGCTAGTATCAGGTACTAGAGGATTTTAAGCGAGCAGCGAAAAGCATAACAAAAACAAAATGGATGGAAGCTGAAGCCAGAAATAATCAAATGGGAAGTTAGGCACAAATTTTAACCGCAAGGGTGATCAATCACTGGAATAAGCTACCAAGGGAAGTGGTGGATTCTCCGCCTCCTATGTCTTCAGATCAGGACTGGATTCCTTTCTGGAAGTTATGTTTTAGTGAAACAAGTTATGGGGCTGAATACAAGGGTAAATGGGTGAAATTTAATGGCCTGTGATATACAGGAAGTCAGACTAGATGATGTAATTGTATCCATCTGGCTTCAAACTCTACGAATCTATGAAAACCTTTCAGCATTTCCTGTCCTAGTTACCAGACCAATCATGCCTTAGACCCCTTTTGTCCCTCTCAAGTGCATCCCTTTGCTACCATCCCTCTCTTTGGGTGCCCACATGGTTCTAACACACTTAACCTGAGAGGCCCAACTAGGTTTGATACCCCAAGCCCTTTAATCAGCTGGAGACTGCTGGAGGTAAAGTGACTCAAAAACAGCTTGTCCAAAACATTCCTGGTGCTAGACAGTGAACATGTATGTAGTGAGTGCATCTCTGCCTCCAACTTAATTCAACCTGCACCTTTGATTACTTTAGTTGCTCTCTGGCCACCAGTCCAGGTAGGACTTACTCTAATACTCCAACCCATGAGCAGCTTCAAACAGCTACCTTCCTTAACATGCTAATCTGCAAGGGGAAAAAATGTTCCTTTCTTCCCTAAATGTGGCATTTCCTCCAAGAAGTACCCTGCCAAGGCTTAGGACAGGCAAAATCTGTCCTGGGACAGCCACAGTTTTTCTAGACATAAAAATAATACAACATTGAAGTCTTCTACAACCCAGCAGGGAGCTTCAAGCCTTTGAGATTTGCGTTTTCCCTTGGAGACCCAGCATCTACTTCTAGCACTAGAAGAGTCTGAGATCTTGGAAACCTCAGGTTCATGACATTATTAAGTTGCAGGAAAGCTTGCTTCAGCTATTTCTAGCAGGTTTTTATGGCTCCTTCTCAATTCTGCACAATTGGATTCATGGTAAACAACACTGCTCTTTGCAGCAAAGGGGTGCAAAAACATCCCAAAAGCCTTTTCCTAAGAACTCTAAAACATCTGTAAACTAACTTTTCTGTAGCATCAGTGAGATGTACAAATATGCAAAGGTGTAGTGAGGTAGAAAAGTATTTATTAGCATTCATTACAGATGTTCTGAAGAACTCACATTCCCATCTATGAGTAACATGGCTACATCAAAATCATGCTGATAAAACCTTTATCTATCACCACACCATCATGTATTCCATATTCTACACACTGTGCATATATACAGTCACACATCACCCTAAAGTTTGCTACTATTTCCTGCCTTCCCCGGTGTTATAAATATGCTGATTGTAGGCCATACCAGAGCCTCTACTAAAAATTGCTTTATGCCACTGGATGGCCATGGATCTGGCTGCCTGAAGATTCCCTTCCCCATTGTGGGTTCCAGGACTAGCTGCTCCAAGAAGCAGTCATGTAAGGTGTCAAACTTTATCTCTGCATCCTGTCCTGAGGTGACATGTACCCAGTCAATATGGGGATAGTTGAAATCCCTCATTATTATTGTGTTTTTTATTTTAATAGCCTCTCTAATTTCCCTGAGCATTTCACAGTCACTATCACCATCCTGGTCAGGTGGTCAGTAGTATATCCCTGCTGCTATATTCTTATTATTCAAGCATGGAACTACTATCCATAGAGATTCTATGGTACAGTTTGATTCATTTAAGATTTTTACTTCATTTGACTCTGCTTTCATTCATATATATTGTACCACTCCCTGACCTGTTCTGTCCTTCCAATCTATTTTGTACTTTGCTATTACTGTGTCTCATTGATTATCCTCGTTCCACCAAGTTTCTGTGATGCCTCTAACATCAATATTCTCATTCAACATGAGGCACTCAAGTTCACCCATCTTATTATTTAGACTTAAACTTGTCACTTTTTAGCTGTCTGCCATTACGGGATATAATTGAATGGGACTTTTTTTCATTTGATTGTTTCTTATCAGCTCTTACCTTTATTTTATCACCTTCCATCTTCTCCTCCTTACTAGGACACAGAGAATCTCCATTAATAAATCCTCCCCTAAGGTATGTCTCTGTCCAAGCCATGTGCTCCTCCGCACCTACCTGTCCATTCTGGGAGGATAGTCAGATTCAGCTGACAGAACATCCTCTTAGAGGCCATGGGCAGTTGCTACAATTTAAAGGAGCCCTAAGACTGCTCCAGGTTATGTCTTCAGATTGTGCCAAGCTCACGACTGGGGGGAGGGTGCAGAAAAAGCTGGTTTAAAAAACACCTGCATCCAGTACAAGTCAGGAAGGAAGAGCTGGATCCGAGGCTGGCCCCATGTTTATACACCTTCTTTGAAACACTGGCAGTTATTTATTCTGCTAGTGTAGCTGTGGCATGGTTTATCAATGAGTGTTGGATGTAACAGTGTGCTGCTAATGCATCTTTTAATGTGCAGTAATTCATTCTCAATTACTGCTGACTTTCAGGGCCCAGATGATTTTAGTTTTAGTGTATGTGTAAATGATGCAGAACTAGAGAATTTAATTCTAAACTGAGGTTTAATTCAGTGCAGATCTGAAGGGTTTTTTTTTTTTTTAAAAGAACAGGCCTTTGAATAAAAATCTGGGCCACTCTTTCTGTCCAATAAGAATTTTGTTTGCACAGGAGTTTGCATGATGAGTTTGATTCTGTTCTGAATTATGCAGCTATAATCCCATTGCTTTACTTCTGATTTACACTGGCACAGGGAGGAGGAGAAACAAGTGCTGTCTATTTATGAAATAATTCCAGGAGAGTTGACTATGGCATAACACTTTTATGAGTATTTTAGTTAAGTGTTTATGTACTGCATGCAAACATCAACTGTACTGAACACTGTATCATACAAGTGTAGACCCCAAGTTTGCAATGAACTATGCAATGCATTTGCATTTAAAAGTAACCAGTGTGCATATGTTTTGCCAATGCATCTATGTACTATAGTTGGTCATTGTACACTTAAAAAGGTTTGTCAAGCCAGTCCGACTGTTCAGTGATATTTAGTGGAGCCCTTTATAAAAGCTACTTTTGATTTTTTATAATAAAAGTAGCACTACAGAAAATTATAGATTGCAATCTGTGATAAGGTGTACAAATCCCCCACTGGAAAAGTAGGGGTTAGAGAGCAGCTCTGCGCCCAGGTTGCCTCACTCACCCCACCAAACCTGCTATGCCTGCACAGGCTGGAGAAGGAGCTTTAAAAGGGAAGCAGAGCAGCTCAAAAGCAGGCAGATGAGCTGACCTACATGCTGGGCTTCTGAGAAGGGGCAACCTAGGAGCTCTTGCTGCCTGAGGCCTGACTGTAGTGACCTGTCCAAGCCTACAAAAAAGGACCTGACACACTCTGGAGGTTAGAGACTTTATCCTTGTGTTTCTCTTTTTTGCTTTACCCTGGGGGAAGAGAGGGGACTGGTGGGAAGTGATCCAGGGAGGCAGCTGCATAGCACCCCAGGATTTAGGATGTAGCTGCCCGCCATTAGGCCCTGGATCTTAGCCTGGTGGAGAGGGTGGGCCCAGGCTCTACTAACCTTTAAGTATGGACGACTGCAGAAGTTTATCCTTCGAGAGGGAACCTATTTGTGGGGAGAAGACCCTGATGATAAAAGGATCTGGGCTGTGAGATCTCAACCCAAGATGGAGGGGAGTCCTGAGGCCTCCTGCTTAATTGCAAAGACTCCTCCTCCCACTGCTGGACTCTTTATACATACCCCAAAAGGCATAGACTTGTGAATGTGACCTGGCCAGAGGGCAGCGTCACTGGAAGGACAGACCACCGCAGCACAGATTTGTGGTAATAAAAGGGGACTCCCAACAGGAAAACAACCTGCCATACTCCCACCCAACCAGTAGGTGGTGCTAGTGCTGAGCATGTCCCTTTCACACAGTTCAGCAGAAGCAAGAACTGTAATTCAGTTTCAGCATGCATTCCAATAAAAGACCAGTTCAGGATGTACAGGCAGGGATTTGCAGAGATTTTCCATGTAAAACAAAAATCTCCTGTGTTATATTTTACACCCCTGGAGCTTTTCCCACTTGGGATCTTCCTCATCCCTTGATCTAATCAAAGGCATAAGTTAATGAACAATCACCTCCCCAAAGCAGGCCTTTTGCATAAAAGTTCCTTGGGTATCCACCAATCCTCATTGTTCCCCAGTGCCACTTCCACTTTTAGAATAGCTTCTCTTCCCTTTGAGCTGCTCTATCATGGCCTTGATCCTGTATCTGAAAGCTCAGCAGCTTGACAGTTTCAAAAGCAATCAGGCCAACTAGCCACCAACCTAGAGTGACCTGTTCTCCCTGCTGATTCTTTCAGACCTTTGCAAACCTTACAAGCAACACCCTCCCCCCTCCCGTGTTTCACTTGAACTCTTTTTCAAGCAACACCATGAGTTATTGACTGAAGTCTCTCACAAGAAATTAAATCAGTTCTAATATTGCTGATTTCCCCCTGTCCTTTTCTCTAGATTTTCTTCGAAATATACAAAGTTCAAGTGGGGTTCCAGTTGTTTGGGAAACATACCCCAAATCCATATGGGTCCTTTGTTAGCTGAAAGCACACTGCTAGCCAGATTCTAAGATTTTGTTCTGCTGTTTCCTCTACAGAAACAAATGTGATGAAGCAGCATGGAGCTAAGGAGAGGAAAGACCTTCATAAAATCAAGTTTGCAGCTGACTTCTGAGAAAGCGCCATTGGTGGATGAGATTCCTACAGACAAGGATGATCTAGGAAAAGACAAAAGGGTAGCAGTTGAGGGGAGCAAAAGTGAAGTGGTCCAACCAGCAAGTTTGGCCACACACAAAAATGACCGATTTTCTAATACAACGACAAGGAGCGGGGCTAGTGAAAACATCTTAGTGCCATCTGGATCTTCCTACAAACTGGTAAGAAAGAGTAAAACCCATGATTGTGTGATAGAGGTAGACAAAACAGAACAATACAACCACAGCGGTAAAGCTTACAAGGAGGGCTCCTCAGCTCCAGGAAGAAGTAAAGGGCGGCTTGTCAATAGCATCAGCTTTTCTGGGGTGGGGAGCACCCTGAATTCCAGTGGTAAGAAAGAGTGCATGGTCAGCCCAAGCCAGTCCACTTGCAGCAGTCAGCAGATGATAGATTATAGAAACTTTGTGCCACAGATGCCTTTTGTACCAGCTGTAGCAAAAAGCATTCCCAGGAAGAGGATTTCCCTTAAGAGGTCTAAAAAAGGGCTCCGGGATATATTTCACATGAAAAAAAATAAACCAGAGAGCCTAACCCTGCTGGTTGAGAAAGGCAAGAGGCTGCCTTCTCCAGCGTGGAAGAGCGAGCTCTCAGGCAGGCTTGGGAAGTATCTTTTCAAACCCAGAGAAACCTTTGCAGCTGACTGCTTGGCACAAGACCTCTCCGACAGTGAAATGCAGTCCGACTCCTCCTATGACTACTGCAATGCTCTGTGTGAAGATGTAGCTTCTCTGAAGAGCTTTGACTCGCTCACTGGATGTGGGGAAATCTTTGCAGATGAGAGTTCTGCTCATTTGGACCTGGAGAGCAGCAAAGAAGTGCTGATGAGGCGATCCAAGCACAAAGAGAGCCCTGCCCTGGGGTCTTTTCAAGGTGGGGTGGAACAGCTGGCATCCCCTGCCCAAAACGAAGCAGCTGACTTTGCAAAATTTTGGGATAACATCAACAAGTCAGTGCGATTACATCAGAGCATGTTATTTGATAGGAGGTTGTTGAAGATACCCAGTCCTGACTTGGGAAAGACTAAACGTGAAGCTGCTGCTTCAATGACTGACCTGCTAGTGTCACCTGATAAAGATCCTGACAGTTCCAAAGAAAGCTCCATAGATACAGGGACACCAAAAAGTGACCACCAAGAATCCACCTCCACCAGTGATGAAGGATACTATGATTCATTCTCTCCTGGGCAGGATGATGAAATGAAGGAGGCTCAGACTCCTGGGGTTCCAGGTAGATTTCCCAGAGACAGTTACAGTGGCGATGCCCTTTATGAACTATTCTATGATCCCAATGAAGCCAAAATAAGCCCAGTCCTAGACGATGAGCTATGTATGTCAGAGAGCATTTCAGACCAGGCCATTGAAATCCCTTTGTCGATTTACAGCTTTCATGTGGGAGCAGAGGAGAATATGGCTTCACAGCCAGCTGTTGACATCATTAGCCAGGGGTTTCTTCAGAGCACATGGAAAGGTAAGGAATGCTTGTTAAAGCTCTGTGATACTGAACTCTCACTGACCATGGGGATAATAAACTGGCTACGAAAAAACCCAGGATTGGTTTCCCCCACAGACCCAATTAGGAGTCCCGAATTACAGCTGGAAAAAAGTGGCAATCCATTGGTCTCCTGTAGTCCCAGTCTATGCCAGAGTGAGGAGGAAAAACCAACCAAGGGAGAAACTGATATTTCTAATCCAAAGTCTTCTTTGGTTAATGACAATGACACGGTCCAGACGTGTTTAGGGGGCGTGGCTGAAAAAGACCAAAGGGAGGTTTCTTGGCCTCACACAGCTAATGGGCATTCTCAGATAAGGGAAGGAAACTGCCCTGAGGACTCATGTACTGTGTCTGGCCTTCAGGAAGCCAACAGCACATCAGGTAATGGGCCAAGATCACAAGCTATTGGAGACACTTTAGGGACCTGTTTGTCTGAAAAAGAGAAGATGCCAGTTTTAGGAGAATGCAAGGGACCTGGAGATAAAGCCCCATTAACAGGCAACCTGAACATGGAGCCTGCTTGCCAGAGCTCTCAGAATCCTTCGTTAAATGATAGCCAGGAAGTAGAATCCTGTTATTCTTATATGACTGCAGCAACTTCCCCAATGGATTCCCTAGAGACAGCAGATAGCAATAAAACAATATATCATTCCTTGTCTATTTCCTGCGACAAGCCAATGCAGCCTCTTACTCTGAGACATTTTCAAAGCTACATCAGCCCCACACAAAGGGACAGCGACACTACTATAGTGCAGCTTCTGGAACGTTGTGTCACTCAAGTTGCATCCTTAAAAATCAGCTATGAGAACAAACATCTGGAAGACAAATGCATCGGGAATGAAATGAACAACATAATGTGTAAGATGTCTCAATACAAAAACAAAATATTGTTGCAAAATGAATGCAACTGTATCACCCAGAGTTTAGAATACCCTGGTCTCCCTCACACAAACAAAGATAATTATGAGACAAGCCTCAAAGCCAGTAATCCATATCAGTTGAAACAAAATAAGGAATTAATTTGCTCTAAAGATCAGAAACACAGAACAAATATCCTAGATCATATGAGTCAGGTCACCAGGAGCAAGATAAATTTTGAATATGCCCAGTTAAATAATCAAGCCCTCTCTTACATAAAAGACTTTACATCTGAACCTAGACCAAATGACTCTAACAGCACGACACCCCTTAGTAGGCCAACATTTTTACCTCTCTTCAACTCTGTTTGCTCAGCTGTACCCAATGATTTTTCACAAGCCTGCACAAACAGTTCACTGGACAAACCATTGCAAAGTAATGAATCTACGCAGTGCAGCACAACCTCATGCAGTTACACAGAAGAATACCACCAAGGACTCTCTGAAGGGGCCACTCTTCCTAATAACCCAGAGCTGACTACCACAGACAGAGCAGTGACTGGCAAGAACCATCAATGACACACCAGTGTCACAAGGTAAGTTCTTGTAGAGAAGATTGAAATAAAAATGTGAAAAAATGAAATGTTAACCATTCCCTTGAAACAGAATTAAGGCCCACTACACCTGGTTCTACTGAATACTTTGTGCTCCTCACAGTTTGACCAGGTTCTTAACATCTGCTTTATAGAGACAGACAAAATAAGAAGAAAGGAAATAGAGTTAAAATTGCACAGACTCCTGAAGTCAAGGGCTATATATTGCTTTAGGTAAGTGTCAAGTTCATGGACATGAATGAGAGCTCCATGCGAAGGTGAAGGAGAAACTGGGTCTGATTCTTCATTCAGTTAAATCACGTTCTCTCTCATGTAACTCCATCAAAATCAACAATGCCTAATCGTAGACTGTATTATAGGTATACATTGGGTTGTGAGTACTAGTACGTGGGTACTAATGAGTATTTCACAGGGATTGTTGCACATATTTACCTAGCAATTTTCCAGAATGTACAGAAAATTCAGGAACATTCCTGATCACAACTGCAGAAACTGACATATTTGATACTGGATGTCAAAACATGGCTGCCATATAGTAAGTGTACAGAGAACTGCATCCATCACATAATGCTAGATTTTACAAAAGTTCCCTCCAATAGTGATAATACAGCTTTATTTGCAGAATCCGTCCCCACCCCCATCACCGTGTCACTACAAGAAGTTAAGGTAGTCTGGATATCTTGCTTGCAAGTGGAACCTTAACTGCATTTTGTGAGTTTCTAACTTTTTTTTTATTTAACTCTAATGTCCTTGAAAAGTAACATGCCCTCAAAACCACAGATTATTTATCATATTTAGAACAGCAGCGCTTAGGGGCCAGATGAGAATGGGCTCCATTGTGGTAGGTGCTGTACCAACAGGAGAGACAGTCCCTGTCTTGAAGAGCTTACTGTCTCCTGCAACCTGAACTCCTCAGTAATGACAATTTGAGAGTGTATTCCTTAGTTTTTTAAATAGCTATAAAATGGGACTGGGGAGGGAAGGAAGTTTTGGAGAGGGATTGCCTTCTTCAGATCAGTAAAGGGGGACCTCACTAAATGCGCACCTCTTAAGATCCTTAGGAGAGAACCTGTCTCCTAGGGACCCGAGGAGGTGTGCATCGGAACAGGCTCTGCCTGGCACTGACCTTCTGAAGAGCTTTATGATGCTTGTTAGGACTGCACAATCTATGCCTTGCCACACGCTTTTACAGGGTTTATGCAAGGGGCAGGAGGTCTCCTGGGAGCCTTCAGAGCCTGTGCAGTATGTGGAAGGGTGCTGCAGAGAGACAAGAGGGCCAGGGGAAAGAGCAAAGGAGAAGCTCAGTACTTCAGGAGAAGGAACTGAAGAAACTCTACCACTTCTTTGGCTTCTGCAGCAGGCAAGCATTCTGTAGCTCACAGCAGCATGAGTCCCCTCTGCTTAACCCCAAGTGGTTTGTCAAGTAGAGAAGGCAAGGAAGGGAAAGTGCTCCTCCATGTACAAGCCCTAGGCTTGTTGAGTTCCTACCCCTCCCAAGCTTTGGAAGCTCAGCTGCACCTTGCTACCACTTTGCCAAGCATCCCAACACTAGCCAGTGGTTAGCACCTTTTGAAAGCTCTCAGCAAAGAAAAGGGCCGAAAACTTTCCCCCTACCCATACTGTGAAAACCTAGGTCTCCAGCAGTCATTTGATGCACTCTGCGACTATGATTGCTAGTTAATACCTTCTGAAAGTATAATTTATTCTACAACATTTTGGTGATGGGAACTAGATCTGAATCTAGTACAGGAAGGCGCTTTTTAACCCCTTTCTCCAATTATTTTTACATTTTGTAGAAATTTTTTAACTCAGGTCCAGGGCTAAAACTGCTGATTTTGAGGCCAGTGTGACTGTGGATTCTGAAGGGGGCTAAAATCCGTTATGTAAAGCATCCTAACTATGGACCTACCATCGTCACTCCAATACCCAAAAAGAAAAAAAAAAAGTCCTGTATCGACTAGCTCACCTCATCAGCTGCAAAGTGTTCTGCTCTCTACTATTGTACTTGTAATGAAAATCCAAGATGGCTTCTTTTTCCACTATAGTTCACATAATTTCAGCTTGCACCTTGCCATGAAAGAACAGACTGTAGCTCTTGGAACTAGCTGCTGCTGTGAGATTCATAATAGAATAAAAAAGGAAAGATTAGCAGTCAGTTACTACAGGTAAGTCCCCAATGCTGACCACATCTGCTTAGTGTTAGATTAGTGGACTAATATATATGTTTGCTTGTTGTTTCTACTTTATAGTTGAAATTCATTCATAAGGCTCTGCTATGCAGATCTGTTAGTTCTCGAGCTTAGACAGCTTGAAGAAATTCTATTTCTATTCACTGTCTACTAGAAAGAGAGGGCAGAATTGTAGCTGATGTAACTGTCAGAAGTGGTAATATACTGTATCATAACACGGTATGAGATTTACTGCAAGTAGACATTATTGGTCTCAGGGCATTTTCTACTGCATCATATCAAATGGCAGCTGCTATATGCCACCACTTGTCAGTGTAGATACCTGCAGAATTAGGGATATAATAGAGTTCATATACCACAGCACATGCCCCAAAGAGATGTTAATATTTGCGCTTTGCAAAAGGGATATGTTAGTTTGTGACAGAAGATTTGTCTGAAAGTAAAAATGAATAGCATACACATTTTACCAATTTAAAATGTAGATGGAATTTGTATATTTGTGGGTTGTGTGCTCAGAAGCATCATTTCAGGGAATCATTTTGCTACAGCCTCCTTCATTGTTATTACACTCTCTTACTGAAAATGAATTTACACAAAATTATTAAAATGGTATTTAGCATGGATGTTAGAAATAGCGGTGGTGGTAGCTATTAACAGTGTAACATGTAGTTTTCCCATCTGGACTCATCTTCCCTGGTCGTTTTTGAGCCCACATTTAACAGATGGCTTGTGGGTTCATTTTGGATTTAATATTTTGGAAGATGACTGAAGATCCTCTACCATATTGATGAAGGTGAGAGTGGGAGAAGGGCACAAAATACATGGGACACCTGCTCTAATGCTACAGAGAACTACAACAATAAGAAAGTACACCTGCTTTGGGCAGGATTGCTTAAACCTAGAGAGTTTACACATGACAAAAGCTCTAAGGCTGCGATGATCTCACTATTTTAAAGTGTCATGCTTGAGAAAGGCTCTGTAGTGACAGTCATAGAGACTGTAGTCCTTGGTTTAGCCACAGAACAAACGCTGCACTGGCAGCATCAGTGCAGGTTTCCTACCGATAATCTTACACTCTGTCCTGCAGGAGGGTGTAAGGGCAGTGAAGCCTCCATGCATCCAACAGGGACAGAGATGTTCAAACCTAGTGGTGATGTGCTTGTAGCTGAAGATCTCAAGTACCTGGACCTCCACATGTTCCAGTTTCCCCAATGACAAATGATGCCATTGCTCCTCCCTCTTGCCAAACTGGCACATGCTTTTTCCTCGCCACTTGAGACCAAATACACACAGCTAGCGCTCTTCCTGAGTTCTCCAACCACACAGACCACCCCTCTTGACCTTCCTGTACCAGCTTCTCTCCTTTTCACCCTCACCTCCCAGCCACTGAAGCCTGATGACTTTGGCAAGTAGCATGGCAACTGGGAGAAACAGCTCCAGATCCTCTTCATTCTCCCTCTCCCCTTCAATTCATGGGGTGAATTGCAAATCCCATTTGTAAGTTACAGATCAGTAGAACATGACCAGTAATTCCCAGCACAATACCTAAAGCAGGAAAGGACTGGTTTAACATCCTTGTTTTGAGATGTAGAACATGGGTGTGCACCAGTGGAAGTTACTAGTAAGAAATACTTGGCAAGAGATTGACAAAAGTATTAAAACAGTTTGTGGGGCAGTGAATAGACACAACCTTACACGGCAGTCTAAATTTGTGTTCCGATGGGTCATGCGAGCAGGCAAGTTCTAGACAATTGGGCCTTCCTCTGAGAATACCCTGGCGTTGGAGGTTCTAAAGCAGGAATCCCTCAGTTTGAACAGGAGGAGCTGCTGGGATGGCTGTCTCTTGGAGGGGAGTTCTCCCTGGAGATCACACCCCAGGAACTGACAGCAAGAACAGATTATATCACCATGACTGGACAGAGGTAGGGAGAGAAGGTCTCCGATTACTGGGCCCACATTCATTTTGGGATTCATAGATCTCAACTGATATTTTGAACCACCCTCTTTAGTGAAGAGGTAGATAAGGCACAATACCAAGCACTTATAAGTGCTCATAATAGCTCATCTCATTCAGATGTGAGCCCTTGCATCATCTGACATGTTTGGGTGCATTTCAGTGATAGCACTAAACAGAGTGCGTTACAATAATCTAGCTTTAGAATTAGAAAGAAAGAGATGATTGAGACAAGGTCCATATCAAAAAGGAATGGCCATACATCTTGGCCAAATGTAGATAAAAGAAGACAGTACAGTGCAGGCCATAGCTGTCATCTAGCAACCGAGAAGCAGCAATGGGTATAATATGACCCAGATACAGCAGAAAGATATTGTAAAGGTCAGATATAGATCTTCAATAAAAGGCATATTCATGGCCAACTCTAGGGCTTTCCCTTACCTATCATCTTCACTTCCATCCTGTCTACCCTAAACTAGGCAGTTGGCTCCCCTGCATGCGCACACACCCCCCCCACCCAAGGCACAGGAAAATCAGAGATGTAATATTAGGGTTTGACAGAAAGGGGACATAGATTTGAGTCTCACCTAGATATTGGCTATGCTATGGGCTAAAATATATCATTATCATCCCTAGTTGCTGTAGCTACATATTTAACAGGTGGAAAGAAAAAGATGGAACCCTGTAGAAATGCACTTGAGAGCCCTCGAGTGAGGAAAGAGCATAGTTACCCCTTCAAAACCCATTGAAGTCAGTGCATTCCACTGCCTTCACTACAGTTTGGGTCAAGCCCTAATGTCTTTTGGGAACTCTCAGAAGCAAGTAGTAACTAACTCACTGAAGGGGCCTTCCCCTCCATTTCCATATGATTCCACAACTGAGTAAACTGAACCTTGTGGAGGACAGCAGTATCCAACTTGGTTGAGAGAGCTAACAAAATCAGTATGGATATGTTAGCCGTATCCATTTCCAGGAGAAACAGGGAGAATGAGATGAGAGATGAGCCTCACTCACAGAGAATGCCATGCCAACAATAGCCCCCTGTTTAAAACGATAGTTCTTTTACTTGAGAGCCCTCACTGATGGTAGCATGGAGCAGGGAAACAGGTGATATAAAATAATGGATCTGTGCTCCAATATTGGCAAGAAGAATGTGCATTTCAACAGAAATGCACCCTTTTCTGAGACTTATGGATTTATAAATTGAGCTGCCCAAGTCTGTCTGCATGTAAGAAGCAGATTCTAAAATCTCATATGACAGAATAAAAACACACCCTACTCAGACAAAATGTATCATCAGGTACAAATTTACAGCTAGAGACATATGGTACCATGTAACAAGAGAAGATGAAGAGTAAGGTGATGGGCCACTGCCTTTACTAGTACATTTGAATGTTAGTCACCATGTGCCCAGACACTAGGGCTAGATGCTAAATTAACAATTTTCTTCTTCATTAAACATTATGGCTTCCGGACGCGGCTCTGTATCACGGTACTGTCTGCATCTGACTTTTTCACTGATCTTTACTGTGTGTAAAATCAGAGCTTTGTCAGAAAGAGGGAGAGAGAAGGATTTCACTGGCATGTTTACCAGGAAAGATTTTTAGATGTACAGTTATCAACAAAGATGCTCTTTCAGAGGACAGATGCTCTATAAACAGTGTTAAATTTGTTTCATTTTGAAGCACAGGAGATTGATTTGCCATTCTGCCCGTTATTGCAGTAGCAGGGTTTCCATGGATACAGTCTGATAGCGGTTGTTTTTTCCCCCTGGCAGCAGTAGAGGGCTAAATTCTGATCTCAGCTGCATCAGTATAAATCTGAAGCCACTGGAATTACTCCAGATTTGCACAGACAGCAGAATTTAGCTTCTAGTGTTTTGCAGCCCTGTAATCAGGATTTTCACTAGAGGGAAACCACGTTCTGTATTCAGCAGGTGTGCTTAAGGCACAGTGCAAGCACAGCAAACCACCGTGTGTTACAAGTGAGAAGTGCAGATGAGCCAAAGCCCAAAATACAAACACATCAACTTCCTGCTCAGTGGCTTAACAGACCCTCCTGCCAGTTAACTGCAAAACTTCAGGTCTGGTTTTGGCTACCAAATGAATTACCTCATAATATCTGCCTTGGATTGGACCAAATATTGTTTCATCTGTATTAAAAATGGTTGATGTAGTGTGAAGAACACTTCCCACCCCCCCCCTCCGCTCTTTTTCCCACGAAACACAGGAAGGCACGGAGGAGAAAAAACAAAGTCAGTATCTAATCTATGGAGCAGACATTTTAACCAATACCAGTATATCAGACGATCGAACAAAGCAGCTGGCTCATAGAGTAGAGCAGAGCAGAAGGACTGACTGAGGCATATTCTGTAGCTGTTTGATTTTGTATTTACGAGCCAGCTAGTAGCAAACAAAGGAATTTTGTTGGCTTTTTCCTTGGGAGGGGTGGGGGGAGGGGGACAGGTGAGGAGGAGGAGAGTTTTCAGTCTCTCTGTACTCATCTGTAGAACCCCTACTCTGCCTCTATTTTTAAGTTCCTCTTAAAAGCCCACTTCCATTGTGCTCTCTATATAAATTTTTGTTGATTTGTACCAACTTCCCATCTGGAGGTCCTCCCCTTTCCTGACCTCTGTCTGCTTGTCTGTCCGGTCATCCTTAGACTGTGAGCTCCTCGGGGCAGTGGCTATGTTTCAGCATAACTGCACCTGTATTTCCCCACAGTCCTCCCTTGAAGACACTCACTTAAGGTTTCTGGCTCCCAGCCATCACCACTTTTGGGCAGAGACCTGCATCTTTTGTTCTCCTGGCTGGGTTTTTTTTTTTTTTTTTTTTTTTTAAAGACTGCACAGCTCCCTGGCTTACATTGTGGTATCCCCAGCAAGCCCTTCTGCCTAAAGGCCAGTACCTGTGCTTTGCTTTCTCTCTGAGGGCAGTGAGCAGTTGCAAGTGACCATACAGTTCTTTCTAAGCAAACTCCTTTATTCTTAAGGAAAAAACAGAGAAAACACGTTAATAACCAATTACAGGTCCTATACACATACTAAAAGCTTACCAGGAGTCACCCATCGGTCTTACGGGGTCCCAGTAGGCCAAAATCTTTCCAACGGTTACCCATTTGTTGGATCAGAGAAGGCCCTGAGTCAGTTTAAAACAGACTTTTTATATCAAAAGCCGTTTCTTTGTTTTTTCCAGCAACCAACAGACAATCAGAACCAGTATATGCAAGTCTCCCCAGGGGGAGGTACCTCCCTGTAGGCATTTATTACTTAAGTGCTTCACCTTAATCATCCCCTACTGTTCCTAGTTCCTGGAGGAGCTGTGGCAACCTTCCCCCTCTCCCCTTGTGAGTTACGTGCAGTCCCTGGCTTACAGTGGTACATAGGCCATTCATGCACTCAACACAAAATGGTCTCCACAGATAATTGCATGAGGTTGTAATGTGTGTCATGGGCCCTATCTTGTTGTGTATCTGGCATAGCAGAGGCACTACCACAGATGTACGCTGTTCAGAGTGGATACCATCTTGAAGTGGTTAGCTGAATACTAATTTAATACAATACCGTCACAAATTAATCAGACTGGTGGTGGTGTTTCAGAGAGATCGCTTGCACAACAGTCCTAGGGGACACTGGATAATACTGTTCGCATTTTTCGTGGGGGAGGGGGAGGAGGAGGAGGAACAAAAAACAAAGAAACCACCAAACCCCAATAAAGACAACATCTTACATAAAACCAAACTCCCTAGGCCTCCTTCAAAGGTTTAGTATTGCTCACTGAGAAACCTACTCTATCAACTTTTCCTTCCCACCCCTGAGGGTCTGATTGCACTGCAATTGAAGCTTGGCTAGGCATACTGGCGTTAGCTTTACCTGCACCAGCATGGCTAAAAATAGCAGCGTAGTTGCAGCAGTGCGGGCTTCGGCACTAGCTGTAAAAGCGCGACATGGACCCTGGTATGTACTTGTGTTACTGAACCCTGTGCTGCTGCATCAACACTGCTAATTTTAGCCATGCGAGTGCAGGTACATCTACACGAGCTGCAATCACGCCTCAGATCTCAGCATAGATCTACTCTGAATCACTATTCTAGTCTCTGCTGGTCTTCTTTAGCTGCGTTTGAGGTTCTCCCGCTGAAATTTGGGGAGCACAAGTTTTGTCACAAGACATTCCTCATTTTCATTGTTTGGTTATTGCCTTTAAAAGCATGTCACCTCTGGCTGAGAGCTAGAAAAGAGGAGATCATGTGGGAGTAGAGAACATACTACCTCTGTCTGCAATGGGAAAGTTTTGCTGGCAGGTTGCAGTATAATTCAGTGGCCAACTTTCTTCCTGAACATGTAGCTATTTTATTCTAGAAGTTTCAGTAACACTTAAGTCAGGATGTATCTGAAATGGTACGTATCATAACTAGAGTGATGAGGCATTGATATAATCATGAGTCAGTGGTGGCCAGCTGTAGCACAGGAAGCATGCATAATGAACTGTACTTAGTCGGCAAATTCCTATCTCAAAGGAGCACCCAAAATGGAGCATAATTCTCCATCACCTTTATTAAGAAAGGATTCTAGTCAGTCCCTTTAGCGGCCACTTAAGAAAGGTTTCACTGTGTGTATATATATTGCTATGGCTTGGCAAGTCTCTCTCTATTCTGTTCCAAATCAAGGCATGTGTCTCATTTAGTAACATCTATGACTATGGAGGCAGGTCCTAAGTCTTTTATCTTATACCAGCACTTGGACTCTGATGTTGACAGTACGAGGAGCGGATAGTGCGTGACTGGAGAGTCTCTTTACTGCGTGAGGCATTAAAGCACGGCTCCTCTGTCCCTCTGTGAGCTCTCTGGATGAGGGTTAAAAACGTCATGGCACTTACTGAAAGTGACGGGAGACAGTGATGGCTGTTGCCTAAATTAAATAGTGGGTCTGCAGGTAACCTTTCCCCCTAACCTCTTCTCCTCCCTTGAAGGCTGATTTTTATTTTCAAAGGAAAAACTGGGACATTATGAGGGGGTGTCACAGGGAAGCATTTTGGGGGCTAATGGGAGATGTGGGAAGGAAGAGGCTTCAATTTGTTCTTCCTACTTCCCCATTCAGAATTAAAAAAACCAAACAAAAGAAATTAAAAAACAAAAAACACAGGGACACTTTACAGTCAAGGACAAGGTATGAGAAAAAAATACTTATCCCTCTGTCACCTCTTCACTGATCTCTTAGCCTCATCTGGCTCTAACCCTTCCATCTCCTCCATGCCCACCAGTTCTCCCCCTCCCATTAACCAGTTGTGCTCAGCTCTCCCATCTCACAATCTGCCAGTTCCCTCAGCTTCCTCCTACCCTGCCTATCCGCTCAAGGCTCAGAAAACACAGCTTGGAAAACACCCCCTCAGCCCTGGAGCATCTCCCAGAAAACCCTCCAGGACTCTGACAAATCATTCCTAGGCTCAGAAGCCTTCCCTCTCCTACCTGACACCCACCACCACCAGGCTCAGAAGGCCTCTCCCTCCCCATTCCTACTCATTTCTGAGCCTGAAGTTCCACAGGCAGCAGGGGAAAATTGTTTTGCACAGGGTTGGAAATGCATAAAACTAAATTGTACAATCGCTAGAACAGGCCAGCTGTAATAGATGCATGGTTCTTTTCTTAAATTATTATTACACTAGAGATGTGTCCTGACTTTGTGGAATTCCACCCTGCAGCAAACTGCAAATGATTATGCATGAAATGAAAATACAGTGGTCTGCATAGGGTGACCAGATGTCCTGATTTTATGGGGGGGGCAGTCCCAATTTTTGGGTATTTTTCTTATATAAGCGCCTATTACACGCCCCCACCATCCCAATTTTTCACATTTGCTGTCTGGTCACACTGGGTCTGTGCACCAGGAGAATACAGCTAGCCCTGCACAGTAACTACAACGTCGTAGCCACAAAAGCCAACCAAGTTCAGACAATTAAACCCCACAAGGCAACAACAAAACCAAACTTTGCTCTGTGTTCTCAGTTCACATTTGCACAGTAGATGACTACACAAGGTGCAAGGCAGTGGAGAATCAGACCCCAAGATTCAGCCGGACTAAGGGTTTTTTTTCTCCATTGCTGTGTATTTAATGTGTCTCGGGCACATTTTTTTCCTTATCAGAAACAAACCAAGGTGGCCTCTGGACTACACTATTCAGAAGATCAGATGATACAAAAACCTACGTTCTTTAAGATGCATTTCTTTAAAGAGTAGCTATAATATGAGGCACTTACACAGCAAATTATTCTTGAACTGTTAACTAATGAATTAACATGAACAGTTTGTTACTTGCAAAGTCTAGAAATATTGGTATGTGGCACTATATTACTAATTCCAAAACCTTACACAGGAAAAGCATCTGCTCTGTGCTACTCTACTTAGCACAGTTAGTTGAATCAAATAATGTGTTGGGCATTGACTGGCGACCTTCTTATGTTTGCTATATAGTTGGTTAAAAAACAGTAAATGTTTTCATGAAAACTGAACATAATGAAATTTTCCTTGACCTTTCAAAATCTGGACATTTTTCACAGCTCTAGTTTGCAGTAAATTGTACTTTTCCATAGCACTTCAGCCTGTTTGTGGTTCGGAATGGTATTGATTGTGCTCTCTGATTGAAAGGAAACCCATCAATAATTTTCCAAGATGCCTGACATTTGCATTCAGCAATCATTCAAATTCATGCATTTCCACAAAGGATTTCTGCAAGTGAATATTTGCTCACAGGAATGCTCACAGATATAAAGCAATTTATTTTTGCATATTTACAGTACTTTTCTTGCAATATTTCCCAGCTCTAATCATTAACATAAAAAGTGTAAGGCATAAGCTTATTTAATATTGCAGCCTGATCCTGCTCTCATCAAACTCAATGGCAAAACAAACTATTATTGACTTCACTGGAAGCAGGACAGAGCCCTGCTTCTAATTGCAGATTTTCACTGTAAACAATACAGCAAGAAACTGCACTAGAAATTGTCACAACTGCAACTTTGAAAGATGTTTTGTATTTTGCATTCTCAACTCTGCTTTTAAAGAAATATTCCCTGGGTTGTTATTAACTCTGCTTGCTGATGCTGCACCTTGGAACTGAGAAATGCTAGCACATCATCTTATATTTTGTTTTCTGTAAATGTAAAAAAAAAAAAAGCCCATTTGTGGCAGAAAATAGAAAACAATTCAGGAAAATAGCTGCTGTTTAGTCCACTACTATTAAATACAGGATGCTGCAGTTCACAGCACTCAGACTGACAGAGGTTGGATTTCCTTTCCTTTCCCATTCTTTCTTGCTTTGAATGTACAATGAAGTTGGTTTTTGCTCTGAAAAGCATTAAGTAGACTGTTGCTATAGCAACCAACTCCCCAAAACCCTTTATAATAAGGACGGTAGTCTAACAGCCCACAAAAATAGGTCTCAAGAAAAACAAGTCTTACAGCTTCCTGGCTAATATTCTTAAACTCTTAAAATAATTTTTATCTTAACTGGGCAAGGTTGTTTAAGTTCTGTGACAGCAGAGATTTTTGTATTGGGAAGTAATTTACTTAATAGCTGAGGTGATAAAAATATACAATAACCCACCTTCACTGTATTTGCCAAGAAACAGCAGGGATGTCATTTAAGATTTCTGCTTGATTTTACCAATAAAAGAGATCGTCAGATGATTCAAGCACTGTCTCAAAAGTGCTCTTGGAATATCATCAGTAAAATAGCAAGACATTAAATCAGTCCTCTATTGACTAATTTAACAATATTTCTAGCTTCTTTCAGAATTCAAAAGCTGCTTGACTTTCAGTTCATGTGAAAACACTGATGGCTCAATTTTCTGTTGGGGAAAGGAATAATAAGGATATGAAGTTGATTTCTCTCCCCCCGCACCAGTGTTTACTAAAATGGATGCCAGATAGATTCTAGGGCAGAGTGTCACAAGTGAAACACCAATTGGGAGCAGATGATTCTAAATCTTTATTTAAAAATAATATTTAGTGCAGATCCAGGGCTATGCCAGGTAAAAATGAAAGCTTGCAAGGATTTGCTGGTACAAATGTGAAAGTTTAATATTGTGATATATATAAAGATAGAGGTTTATTCTGCCATGACCTACATTCTGGGGTTTGATAGAATGGTGATCAGATAATAGGACATTTATTCTTTCTGCTTATATCATAGGGAGGTTTGTGCCCCTCAGAAGAAATTTGTCAAATACCTTGTTGATAGAAAGTCTATGGCAAAAATAGGTGGCACTAGTAAAATATACACAAAGATACACAAAGAAGGGCCAACGCTGTTGCCTAAGGGGAATTAAAACTGCTACTCCCTGAAGATCAGAGATTGGGACAAAAAAAATAAAATCAGCCTGTATCTCCGCAGACCATGAGAAGATGGAGGTACTTCATGGGATTAGATACTCTGCTTCTGCAAGGGAAACACTGTGCACTGCTTTAAAGCCTCCCTTGGCTAACCCAAAGCTATTATTAACAAGCTCCAGAATGAGCCACATTCACCCTTTCATCAGGAAGATATAGCTCAATAACAGACCTTTTGAATGGTGGAAAAAGGGGACAATAGAAGGACCGAATCCTACTTCTCTCATACACCCTACATTACAAATACTTATGTCCTTAGTCTGGCGATTAGCATCTCTCAGTAGAGTTCTGCAGATAGTCTCAGTGGCCTTGGCAATATTGCTGGAGTCTTATTTTCACACAAATGCACTGCTCTTGAACAATTCCTGCAGTGGAGTGGCATAGATAGGCTGTCTCTTACTGTCAGATATGTAAAGAATGCTTCTACCTACCTATTGGTCCTTCAACAAACATTATGTCATAAAAATATAAACCTCATGATATGGACATTTCTTCTGCTATTCAGCCTACCCATCTCCTTTTCACCTTTCTTCTATTACTCCTGAGGGCATTCTGCTCCAAAAAATTAAAATTTCTGTGCACAATATTTGAAAATTCTGCAAATGTGTCAAATGTGGAGGCTCCAGCATGGCACTGGGGAGCACAGACCACTGGCCGCACAGAGATGGGACATCCCTGTGCAGCTACCCCGTCTCAGGACATGGATGCAGCTGTGAGGCTGCATCCAACCCTGACACAGCGCAAGGACTGGGCTTGCCCCAGAAACACCCCAGAGCCCTGCCCCTCCTTGCCAGGTGCACCAGGTGTGGGTAGGAAGGCTCAGCAAGGCAGAATCCAACTGTGGACGGAATCCAGGTGTGGGTTGAGAGGGTTCTGTGTGGGGCAATCTGGGTGCTGGCGGCTCAGTGGGGGATCTGGGGGCGGGAGAGATCTGGATGCACAGGAGCTTGTTGCGAGGTTCTGGGCAGGCTTACTGGGGGGAGGGGGTCCAAATGCTGGGAGAGTGGGGATCAGTGGGGTTGGGACTCAGTAGGATGGGGATCCGGGTGTGGGTGGCTCATCGGGGTGGTCCAGGTGCAGGCGGAGTGGGGCTTATTGGGGGAGGTTCTGGGTGTGGGGGGGGAGAAGGCTCGGTGGGACGGTCTGGGTATGGGAGGGTCTGGATGCATAGCGGTTGGACAGATAGGAGAGCAACTCCCTGTACAGTGATCTCTCCCCCTGCAGCTGAGGAGCAATGGGTGCAGGAAGGTGGGGGAGTTTGCAGAGCTTCCTAAAGCCAGGGGAGAAATCTGGGGGTGCATCTGACCTGGCCCTGGATGCTGTGCAGGGGAAGAGGAAGTTCTGTTCTCCCCAGCCCAGCTGGGACTAGCAGCTGAGCCCGGCACAGGATAGGAGCCACCAGCTGTGTCCTCCCCAGTCCTGCCCCTGCCCCACAGTGATTTACCTCTCTGCTGGCTGCCCTTGGCACCTGAAACATACTGCTGGGGAGAGTCGCATGACCACTTCCCTTTGCTTCCCCATCAGAAAATCATTTTTCTGTGGGGAAACAAAAATCTGCAGGGGACAAATTCTGCACATGCGCAGTGGTGCAGAATTCCCCCAGGAGCATTCTATTACCCCTTGTTACTGAAGTCCACCTTCAGAATGTCTCTTCCTCTAGTCACGCATTAGGGAAAATATATTTCTACAGGGCCAAATCTTGCAGTCCATTTTCAGCCAAACACCATTAAAGCCACAGAGATTTTGACTGATTAAAAGTCTGTAGGATATTGAATTTCTTTCATCATGAAACCAAACCCACCAGCTTCCCTCATTCATATTGCCCCCCTCTGAATTCTTTGTAATTTGTTATCTTTCTGATACTGACACACACAGCACAGTATTCAGCAATCTAGGTTAGACTGAGCTGTGCTGTATCAAGTTGTACAATCTTCTGTCTGGTCCTACAGTGAAGGATTCCTTGTTGTGGTGAAATACCATGTAAACTAAAAGGTGCACTACATTCCCTTATGTTGCTAGAAGAAAGCAAAAGAAGTTTCCTCTGCCTGTATCGGATATGAAATGCTTTATTGGGCTAACCTCACACAGCAGATGGTGTGCAGTGATATTTTGGCCATCCTTCAGGTAAACAGCTGAGTAGCCAACATGCCCATACTGTCAAAGTGGAAGTGTTTTGGCAAAAGACTCAGGGCCTGTTTCTCCATTCTCTCAGGGTATGTCTACACTACGGGTAGTGATTGATCTATTGGGGATCGATTTATCACGTCTAGTGTGGATGTGATAAAAATCGATCCCCAATTGCTCTGCTGTCGACTCCGGAACTCCACCGCACGCGAGAGGCAGATGCAGAGTTGATGGGGGAGCAACAGCGGTCGACTCGCTGCCATCCTCACGGCCAGGTAAATCGACCTAAGATACGCCGACTTCAGCTACACCATTCTCATAGCTGAAGTTGTGTATCTTAGGTCGACTCCCCCACAGTGTAGATCTAGCCTTAGACTAGTGATGTGTCATTTGACTGCCATGAGGGAGTGGAGAATCAAGCCCTGGGTATGACAATACATAAATCAGCTAGGCAGAGTGTAGACCATAATTATGATTTTTGAACTAGCAATGAATGAAGACAATGACCTCTAACTAGCTAGGTCAAAAACTTGTTATATTTACCAATCAAGTCCTTCACCTCTATTTTATGCACTGAGGTTTAAAGAACTATTCTAAAAAGAATGCAGCCAGTCTCTTGAAGGACTGGGCTAGAGAGTCAGACACTAGTGACTGGCAGTGAAGAAAAGGCTTAATAATACTTGAGGACCCAGAGAGAGACAGAGAAGGGGACTAACCCCAGCATCACTGGGCTGTTCTTTGCTTGTACTCTGAAGCAAGCATGGTGTCCATGAGCATGACACAGAAAGCTATGCACAATCTCCATGTAAGCAATGCATCCTTTGGCTTAGGCAGGACAAAAGTTCTCTCCCTAGTCAGTAAAGAAGCCAATTGTCAAGTTCCAACACAAAGAATGCTCACACTTCCTGCTGCCAGCTATATATACACCTCAACAGCTCACTTTTACAGGTGGAAATAAAATATAATGCAGATTGGAGTAAATTTAAAGGTACACCCAACTGTATAATCCTTTTCAAAGTAACTTTACCATCCTAGTGCCTGGAAAGCTCGAAATTGAAATCTGTTCAAATCAGTTTTGCATGTTTTTAAATTAATATTTCTAAAAACAGAAGCAGCTTCAATGCATATACCCTGGCACTTGCTGATTTGTCGGCATTAGTACGATAGTCCCATTTGCAGCACAAATTTTGCAATCATATATGCACTCCTGGAGGGCCAAAGTCTGTTTTCCTGCACATACCCAGAACAAATGGGCTATCAGCAGGGGATTGCCTCAGAGATTTTTGGAAAGAGACTCCTCCCCAGTCTGCAGAGCAATAGCCTCTGTGCTTTCCCAAGGTTCAGGTTTTAGTCAGTGGATCCATGTACCTGCAGACCCCCTGGCATTTCCACACCTTTCACCTGACCCACTGAGACTTCTGTTTAGCACTGTTGTGGCAAGCTGCCACAGAGTGCTGCTGCCTAGAATGTGTAGGATGTGCACAGTCCCCTTCTTGCCCTTTCCATAGCCTGCTCCCCCACTCCCCAGCTGTTCTATTTCTTTTTGGTTTTTGTTTATCCACACAATGGAGGAAGCACAGGATTTGGCCCTGAAATAAGTGTTACATTCAACTGAGCTGACAGGTCTTTGGAGCTGGTATTATTAATAAATGTACTGTTTGTTGTTGTGATTTATAATGGGATGTGTCATGTATAAAGAAAATAAGGGCTCCATGTATCCTCCAATTAGTTTGGAAGCATTTTCTGGTTCTTTGCCTGGGAGGTTTCAGACAACAGTACCACTGTTAGGAATGAATTGCTACCCCTTAACGTTCAGTTACAAGCATTACTGGCTGAGTAAATTATTACTGACCTTTGTCTTACTAGTTTCTTTTTAAAGATTCATGAAACTTTTGAAAAATTCAATTGAGAAAAGGTGTCTGAAAGTCTGACAGAGAATGAATCAGAAGAGTGTGTGTATGTGTGTGCATAAATGTGAAATGGACAAGCTGACTTGCACTATCATACTATTATTGTACTGCTGTTTAGAGTAAGGGGGCAGTACTCTATCTGGCATGTCCATACCTTGAAGATCCGCTCCACAACTGTTCTACTAAAGGCTAGTTCAGCAAAAACAGGCTTTTTGCAACCATTCCCAGTCCCCGAGGCCTGTCCGTTAGGGTGCTGTGCCAGGATTCCTTACTTATGGGCATATAGTTGTCAATTGTCTGCCGCACATACAGTCTGAGGACACTGATTTATAATGTCTGTGCTGCTAAGAAACTGGCTGGCTTGCACCCTGCTCTGTGTCTAGTTTAATCAGGCCATCCACAAATAGGTGGATACTGAAAAGATGTAATAAAGATGTTTCTGACATACATCCTTGCCCACATTGTACATTCTTGACACGGCAAATACTTGCTTACACAGTAAACTATACCTCAGGAGTCAACAGGACAAAACATTTAATTTTTCTAACACAGGAGTCAAAAGAATATTTTTTTGGGGTTGGAAATCCGAATAGATGAGCAAGAATAGAGAAACTTGTATTTATTTGCCTAATAACTATACTTCACGATTATATCTCCATTCATCCAAGGATTTCAAATCACATTTGAAACACTAACAAATCTTCACAGCTAGAAAGAAGTTATTCAGTGTCATCCCCAGGACATTGGAAACTCAGGCCCTTAGTGTTTGAGCTGGCCACCCCAGAACTGGAGGCGCCAAACATTCATGGACATTTGAAAATTTAAGGCCTATATTCCTTGCTCATGAGGAGACAGCAAGTCAGTAGCAGAACCAGGAACAGAAGCCAGAACTTTTGACTCCTGCTTCCACATTCTAACCAGTCGACAACAATCCATGAAGATACCTTAGGTGAAAATTACTACCCAATTAATCCACTACAACTCCATTGGTTACATATTGGATTGTGCTGGTGGTAACACTGGCCCTTTATTTGTGCTTAAGCTGGTTAGGAGAAGCTACTTAAATTATGGTTCAGAGTCTCCATATTGAAGTAGAAAATGTTGCTGGATCATGTGGCCTGCTCATATCTCATAGGTTAAAAGGACCAACTAACAATATAGAACTTTCACCTAATGTTACTGAACTCCCAGTAACTCACTATATTATAAAACTAAGACCTTAAAGTCAATTGGTAAATATTAGAACACAGGCAAGACGTCAAATTGCAGAAGAGGCTTCAGAGATGACTGTGGCAATTATAGGCCACTAACCCTAACCAGGAAAACTATAGTAAAAAACAAAAACAAGAATCAGAATGATCGGACATGTAGATGAATGTGATACAGACTCATAGACTCTAGGGTCAGAAGGGACCAATATGATCATCTAGTCTGACCTCCTGCACAAAGCAGGCCACAGAACCCTACCCATCCACTTCTATAACAAACCCCTAACCTATGTCCGAGTTATTGAAGTCTTCAAATTGTGGTTTGAAGACCCCAAGCTGCAGAGAATCCACCAGCAAGTGACCCGTGCCCCATGCTGCAGAGGAAGGCGAAAAACCTCCAGGGCCTCTTCCAATCTGCCCCAGAGGAAAATTCCATCCTGACCCCAAATATGGCGATCAGCTAAACCCTGAGCATGTGGGCAAGACTCACCAGCCAGCACCCAAGAAGGAATTCTCTGCAGTAACTCAAATCCCATCCCATCCAACATCCCATCACAGACCACTGGGCATACTTGTCTGCTGATAATCAAAGATCAATTGCCAAAATTAATCTATCCCTTCATACCATCCCTTCCATAAACTTATCAAGCTGAGTCTTAAAGCCAGATATGTCTTTTGCCCCCACTACTCCCCTTGGAAGGCTGTTCCAGAACTTCACTCCTCTAATGGTTAGAAACCTTCGTCTAATTTCAAGTCTAAACTTCCTAGTGTCCAGTTTATACCCATTTGTTCTTGTGTCTACATTGGTACTAAGCTTAAATAATTCCTCTCCCTCCCTAATATTAATCCCTCTGATATATTTATAAAGAGCAAGCATATCCCCCCTCAGCCTTCTTTTGGCTAGGCTGAACAAGCCAAGCTCTTTGAGTCTCCTTTCATAAGGCAGGTTTTCCATTCCTCGGATCATCCTAGTAGCCCGTCTCTGAACCTGTTCCAGTTTGAATTCATCCTTCTTAAACATGGGAGACCAGAACTGCACACAGTATTCAAGATGAGGTCTCACCAGTGCGTTATATAACGGTACTAACACCTCCTTATCTTTGCTGGAAATACCTCGCCTGATGCATCCTAAAACCGCATTAGCATTTTTAATGGCCATATCGCATTGGCGGCTCATAGTCATCCTGTGATCAACCAATACTCCAAGGTCCTTCTCCTCCTCTGTTGCTTCCAACTGATGTGTCCCCAATGTATATCTAAAATTCTTATTATTAATCCCTAAGTGCATGACCTTGCACTTTTCACTATTAAATTTCATCCTATTACTATTACTCCGGTTTACAAGGTCATCCAGATCTTCCTGTATGATATCTCGGTCCTTCTCTGTGTTAGCAATACCCCCCAGCTTTGTGTCATCCACAAACTTTATTAGCACATTCCCACTTTTTGTGCCAAGATCAGTAATAAAAAGGTTAAATAAGATTGGTCCCAAAACCGATCCTTGAGGAACTCCACTAGTAACCTCCTTCCAACCTGACAGTTCACCCTTCAGTACGACCCGTTGGAGTCTCCCCTTTAACCAGTTCCTTATCCACCTTTCAATTTTCATATTGATCCCCATCTTCTCCAATTTAACTAATAATTCCCCATGTGGAACCGTGTTAAATGCCTTACTGAAATCGAGGTAAATTAGATCTACTGCATTTCCTTTATCTAAATAGATTCATAGACTCATAGACTCATAGGTCAGAAGGGACCAATATGATCATCTAGTCTGACCTCCTGCACAAGGCAGGCCACAGAACCCTACCCATCCACTTTTATAACAACCCCTAACCCAGGACTGAGTTATTGAAATCCTCAAAATTGGTTTGAAGACCTCAAGCTGCAGAGAATCCACCAGCAAGCGAACCATGCCCCACGCTGCAGGGGAAGGCAAAAAACCTCCAGGGCCCCTGCCAATCCGCCCTGGAGGAAAATTCCTTCCCGACCCCAAATATGGCCATCAGCTAAATCCTGAGCATGTGGGCAAGACTCACCAGCCAGCACCCAAGAAGGAATTCTCTGCAGTAACTCAGTTCCTATCCCATCCAACATCTCCCCGCAGACCATTGAGCAGACTTATCTGGTGATAATCCAAGATCAATTGCCCAGATTAAACTATCCTATCATAACATCCCCTCCATATACTTATCAAGCTTAGTCTTAAAGCCAGATAAGTCTTTTGCCCCCACTACTTCCCTCGGAAGGCTGTTCCAGAACTTCACTCCCCTAATGGTTAGAAACCTTCGTCTAATTTCAAGTCTAAACTTCCTAATATCCAGTTTGTACCCATTTGTCCTCGTGCCTACATTAGTACTAAACTTAAATAATTCCTCTCCCTCCCTAACGTTAACCCCCTGATATATTTATATAGAGCAAGCATATCCCCCCTCAGCCTTCTTTTGGCCAGGCTAAACAAGCCAAGCTCTTTGAGTCTCCTTTCATAAGGCAGGTTTTCCATTCCTCGGATCATCCTAGTAGCCCGTCTCTGGACCTGTTCCAGTTTGAATTCATCCTTCTGTCACCTTCTCAAAGAAGGAGATCAGGTTGGTTTGGCACGATCTACCTTTAGTAAAACCATGTTGTAACTTGTCCCAATTACCATTGACCTCAATGTCCTTAACTACTTTCTCCTTCAAAATTTTTTCCAAGACCTTACATACTACAGATGTCAAACTAACAGGCCTATAGTTACTCGGATCACATTTTTTCCCTTTCTTAAAGATAGGAACTATGTTAGCAATTCTCCAGTCGTACGGTACAACCCCTGAGTTTACCGATCCATTAAAAATTCTTACTAATGGGCTTGCAATTTCATGCGCCAGTTCCTTTAATATTCTTGGATGAAGATTATCCGGGCACTCTGATTTTGTCCCATTAAGCTGTTCAAGTCTGGCTTCTACCTCAGATGTGGTAATATCCACCTCCATATCCTCATTCCCGTTTGTCATCCTTCCATTATCCCTAAGCTCCTCATTAGCCTTATTAAAGACTAAGGCAAAGTACTTATTTAGATATTGGGCCATGCCTAGGTTATCCTTAACCTCCATTCCATCCTCAGTGTTTAGCGGTCCCACTTCTTCTTTCTTTGTTTTCTTCTTGTTTATATGGCTATAGAACCTTTTACTATTGGTTTTAATTCCCTTTGCAAGGTCCAACTCTACATGGCTTTTAGCCTTTCTAACTTTATCCCTACATGTTCTGATATGTAGCTTTCCTTGCTAATCTCACCCTTCTTCCACTCCTTGTAGGCTCTCTGTTTTTTCTTAATCACCTCTCTGAGATGCTTGCTCATCCAGCTGGGCCTACAACTCCTACCTATGTTTTTTTCCCCCTTTCTTGGGATGCAGGCTTCTGATAGTTTCTGCAGCTGCGACTTAAAGTAATTCCAGGCCTCCTCCGCATTTAGATCCACAAATTCTTCAGTCCAATCCACTTCCCTAACTAATTTCCTTAATTCTTTAAAGTTACCCTTTTGAAGTAAAAAACCCTAGTCCCAGATCTATTTTTGTTTATCCTTCCATCTAGTTTGAACTGAACTAGCTCATGATCACTCGAACCAAGGTTGTCCCCTACAACCATTTCTTCTATGAGATCCTCACTACTCACCAAAACCAAATCTAAAATGGCATCCCCCCTTGTTGGTTCTTCAACTACTTGGTGAAGAAATCCATCTGCTATCACATCCAGAAAAATCTGAGCCCTATTATTCTTGCTAGCACTTGTCCTCCAGTCTATATCTGGGAAGTTAAAGTCTCCCATGATCACACAATTCCCATTAGTGTTTACTTCATTAAAAACATTAAAGAGGTCTCTATCCATATCCAAATCAGATCCTGGCGGTCTGTAGCACACCCCAAGAGTCAATACAACTTTAGTAAAGGGAAATCATGCCTCACCACTCTATTTGAATTCTAGAGTTGGCGGCAAACAAACACGTAGACAAGGGTGATCCAGTGATATAGTATATTTGGACTTTCAGAAAGCCTTTGACAAGGTCCCTCACCAAAGGTTCTTAAGCAAAGTAAGCAGTCGTGGGATAAGAGGGCAGGTCCTCTCATGGATCAATAATTAGTTAAAAGATAGGAAAACAAAGGGTAGGAATAAAAGGTCAGTTTTCAGAATGGAGAGAGGTAAATAGTGGTGTCCCCCAGAGGTCTGTACTGGGACAACAATGATCTGGAAAAAGGGGTAAACAGTGAATTGGCAAAATTTACAGAGGATACAAAACTGCCCAAGAGCTAGTTAAGTCCAAAGTTGACTGTGAAGAGTTACAAAGGGACCTCACAAAACTGAGTGGCTGGGCAACAAAATGGCAGATGAAATGCAATGTTGATAAATGTAAAGTAATGCACACTGGAAAACATATGCCCAACTATACATACAAAATGATGGGGTCTAAATTAGTTGATACCACTCAAGAAAGAACTATCCACAATGGCTCCTGTATCTTTGAAAACATCTGCTCAATTTGCAGCTGCACTCAAAAAAAGGAACCATAAGAAAAGGGAAGATAAAGAGAAAAATATCATAATGCCTTGATAGAAATGCATGGTACACCCATACCTTGAATACTGTGTGCAGTTCTGTTTGCCACACCTCAAAAAGAGATATTAGAATTGGAAAAGATACAGAAAAGGGCAACAAAATGATTAGGGAGTATGGAACAGCTTCCATATGAGGAGACATTAAAAAGATAACTGGGACCGTTCAGCTTAGAAAAGAGACAACTAAAGGTTGGATATGATAGTGGTCTATAAAATCATGAATGGTGGAGAATAAGTGTTATTTACACCTTCTCATAACACAAAAATCGGGGCTCACCAATGAAACTAATAGGTAGCAAGTTTAAAAACAAAAGGAAGTACAGTGCGTTGCGTGAAGAAGTCAGCTTGCGGAACTCATGGCCAGGGAATGTTGTGAAGGTCAAAAGTATCAGTGGGTTCAAAAAAGAATTAGACAAGCTCATAGAGATAGCTCCATCAATGACTATTAGTCAAGATGGTCAGAGATACAACC
The DNA here is from genome assembly GCF_025201925.1 of Gopherus flavomarginatus. Taxonomy (NCBI): domain Eukaryota; kingdom Metazoa; phylum Chordata; order Testudines; family Testudinidae; genus Gopherus; species Gopherus flavomarginatus. The sequence goes on along the minus strand of NC_066624.1, from coordinate 68,826,167 downwards.
CCATGCTGTGGGTGTCCCTAAACCTCTAACTGCCCAGAAGCAGGGACTAGACAACAGGAGGAGGATCACCTGATAAGGTCATTCCCTCTGAAGCACCTGGAACTGGCTATAGTTAGAAGACAAGGTACTGGGATAGATGGACCACTGGTCCGACCTAGTATGGCCATTCTTACGTTTTTATCAAAGGCTCACCTCAGGGATTTGGGGAAAGAGGACATGCCCTCCAGCGCTTGAGGATTCATGAAGAAAGGAAGTTCCAAATACATAGAGAGACCATCCCTCCCCAACTCTGCCTTTCCTCCCCTGGTCCCACTAGCTCCTCCATCTGTGCCTTTTGATGCTTCCTGGTGCAAGGTTGCTGCAGGTACAGAGTATAGACAGTGTTGCTAGAAGCAGCATTAACCTTCGTGTGGACAGCTGTTCATCTAGGAGTGGAATATGTTGTGGAAAGTGGTGGCTTCCTGCTCCACTCCCCACATCACTCCATACATATACTAAGCCAGAGATGCTTGATTGCTATGAAGGGTAACTCCCCACCTTCTGCTGCTTTTGGTGCTTTTAACTCTTCTTTCTCTCTCTATTCCTTGGAGCTGAAGAGAGCACATGCATCCCTTACAGAGGACATGTGCCCTTCAGATGATGTAGGCTCAACCCTGATTCTATTAAATCAGCCTAGTAAATCAGTAACAATTATTATCTAATAAAAGTCATGACAATAATCATAAATCAAACTCCTCCAAACAGCAGTTGTCATGTCATTCATCATTTATATTTCCTGTCTAGTGCTATAATTAAATGGAGGCCACAAAAATTAAGTGAAAACAAACAATGAAAATATGAATAGCAACCTTATTTGAACAAAATCTCATAATGATGAAAAAATCCTACTCCAAACAGAGCTCTAACAGAGGAAGAAGAACTAGACAAATCATAAAATCCACCAGGGACTTGGTTATTATCAACCCTAATTCATATAGATGACACTCAAATAAGAGCAAAGGGCAGCATTATTAAGCCATCAGATAGACTTCTGACAGTTATAGGAAAGATTTTCTTGAGGCTGTATCATGGAAAGAATCTATTCCATTATAAACAATCAAATTGATACAATAAAATCTAATATAAAAACTAGTTTTACACAGCTATAATTTTACACATTTGTATCAGTATGAAGGACCCTCTCTCTTTTTGGTAAACATGACTGAAAATCCATTTCAGTTTAGTCGTTTTGGATTAATACACATGAGTATATGCAAATATAAGAAAAAAGTTTAGTGTAACAATTTCATTCTGTTTCTTTTCCTTTTCACTTGCTCAATTCCCATAAATTGTACAATCAAATTGGAAATTTATTGTGTTAATATCTTATTAGCACATTTGTAAAATTCCTTTGAGTGTATGTTCATGCTTCCTTTCTGCTAGGTGGTAAAATGCGTGAACTTTAATTAGCCATGATAGCAACCATAACTGAAACACAGAGAAGTATATGATTCTTTTGACAGGCAGTATTGCTGTACCTACATCTTTGCTGAAAAAGCAGTTTCAGTTTGCAAGCTTTCAAGTAAACATTATTTGGTTTCTTTTCACAGATTTCTACATTTTGAGTTTTTCATGTTTCAGGATTAGACAACCCTTGCCCAGCCCCAACCTCTCTTGGTTTGCTGTGAAAGCATAAATCACCCCAATTTAGATTGCAATGGACCCAGTTTTGCTTGAAAGACTGTGACAATTTGACAAATCTTGTCCCTGGTTAGCCACTGCTTCACACACTATAGTACACTATGAAGTCAGAATTCTCCACTAAGTTACACAATGGGTGACATTTCACACCCACTTTTCCACATCACAAATGACTGCACAAAAAAGTTCTAAAAAGCTGGTGCCCATTCATTCCTTTTCAATAAAATATCACATCCATATGCTATATAGATTTCCAATGAAAATTTAATGATCCTTAATTGAACCATCTGCATGAATGAAGTTATTGACCCATCATAACAGATGTTAGTTATGTTTTTAATTGATCAGCACTTCCTTTCCCGCCCCCCTACTGATAGTCAATACACACAAAGAAAGTCACGTTTAGATAGGATGTGCCATTTAATGGATGTCCAAGGTTACACCAAGAAATGCCAGCTTTTTGGACTGCCAAATTTAAAAACCAAGGGGACTGCAAAACACTGGGTTCTGATTAACTGGGTGCAAACAGACCTGCTCAAATAGATGCACTGTAATGGGCCTTTAAGAGGTGCTAAGTGAACTCTGTTAAATGGTGCAGTCAAGAAGATTATAAATCATGGGCTAGATTCTTGTCTTTGCTGTGGTACAGAGCAGCTAGAAACTCTGTGGACTTAAGTCCTTCAAGATTGCCTATCTGTACTGGAAATTTCCAGGTGGCTTAGAGCCAGAGAAAAGGGATGTTCCTAAAAGAAGGGGGCATACCTGGGGTAAACTTATGCTTTGGTGATCTGCCAGCTGCCAGAATGGTCTCCTATGATCTTAGCCAGCAGGGCATAAGAATAGCTTTCACTGGCTGCAGAAATGGAGGAATCTAAAGATGGCATAACACTACCTTTCCTTCACCCTGGTCCTGTGGTGAGCACAGCTAGTCTGGATCAGAGAATTTGGGCTCAGAGTATTTATACTATGTACAGGGGCAAATACAGCAAAGGAAGCATGTGAAACAAAAGTGTATTACGCAGAAATCACTGAAAACTTGTATGGCAAAGAATACTTAGATTCAAAGGCAGTTTCCACAACCCCTACTGGACAAACCACTCCTTTTTATTTTTGAATTTCAATGTGATATTTCAGAAAAACATTATAAGGAATCCTCAAGAAATTGTAGTTTTGCCTGGTAACATTCGTTACTTTTTGTGGATGGTCAGAGCATCTTGAAACTCAGGGCACTATAAACTTTAGCAGAAAGAAGCGCGCTCTAATAGTCAAAATACTAGAAAAATCAGAAAAATTGTCCACATTTGAAGGTGGCTAGGTTTTTGTGGGGGAGGGAGGTGAAAAACTGTCAAAAAGTCAAATTCCAGAAAATTTTGAGCCTCTCTAACTCAGAGCTAGGAACTCCTGAGTCTGGCTCTATCAAAATCTTCCTCTATCACCTTCACCAAGTCATTTAGATCAAAATGTTTAGCCTTGGGTGACTAAATCCACATTTTAAACCCATATCCAAAATTCTGACCTCAACCTATCTGCCTCAATATGCATATTCAGTAGGTTGGCATATCAGATTATAAAACAGGGATATTGTCTGAAGTTGTAATCATATTAGTCCAGAAGTCAAAGAATAATTGAAAAAATCACAATTTTATTGACCTAATTACATACAACACTGAGGGGATTAAGTAGATCAAGTGATCAGTAATGGCATAAGGAGCCTGCTGGAAGAATATGCTATGCCTATATTTTTATGTATTAGTGTTGTATTAATTTAGACAGACTACGTGGGCCCAAAGAGTCAAATCTGTTAACATGACCCTGAAATGGTCCAGCATTAAAGAGTTTTAAACAAGGTTCGGGGTTTGGTATTCAGGGACCTCAGCCTGCTTAGTACCAGGGCAAACACACCAATAACAAAATGTTTTAACCTTTTATTAAAGATACAGAAAAAGGAAAAAACAGTAAAAGCATTTCAAATTTAAAGAATGAAGTAATCATGCAGTGTTGTTGTAACCATGTTGGACCCAGGATATTAGAGAGACAAGGTGGATGAGGTAATATCTGTTATTGGACTGACTTCTGTTGGTGAGAGAGACAAGCTTTGGAGCTTGCCCAGAGCTCTTCTTCAGGAGTTTATTAAGTATGACTTTCACTTTCACAACATCCCTTATTCCCTTTAGCTAGAGAGAATTTTTAGAATATGACAGGCTCTTAGAAGGTATTAAAGATATTAGCTGTCTCTTTGGGGAAAAGAGAATAAGTTACTTGAAATGAGCTGCAGCTGTGGTTATTGGTATCTGATTCTTTTTCCTAGAAGATAAAACAAGACCTATGCACACAGAAGAGGAAGGAAGAGAACAGCAAAGATTAAAAAAATGCAGCTTCCGGCTCTGGTGTTGACTTTCATGCGCAACCTCACTGCTGGAGAAAGACAGGCATGGCATATGATCTTATTAGCCACTCCGAGACCTGGCAAACTTGTACCAGCATTGGGCTGTTAAGGCATTGTTTTTAGTTGCCTCTTTCTGGTCACAGTCTTACAGCAGCATTGCAAAATATGAAAAATGTGCAGACTTGGCTGGCAGAGCCAGACCCATGTCACACACAAGGAAAAACGAGAGGGACAAGAAAGTGAAGAAATAAAGGTGGGGCAGAAAAAGGATGCATGGTGGCGAGGAGTGACAGTCTCACATCCCAGGTGCTGGATGGGATTTAGACAGAGCCAGTGGAGGTAGTGAAGTCATCTGGGTCCCTCTCTTTGGCCTAATCTGGAGAACATCTCCCATGATGAGGACGACAAAGACCCAGCAGTGTTACAGTGCATCCCAGGGTCCCAAGAGAAGGCAGCCATGATGGTGAAGCTTGTTCTTTTCTGTCTTTCAGTCAGGCAGTGTTCACCAATTTCCCCTCCAAAAAGTCTCTTTTTGAGGGTCCCAAAGGGAGTGGTGTGTGAAATAGCCCCTCCCCTCATTATTTTATTCACCAATTAGGTGACATTTCTGACACCAATTTTGGTCCATTGATTTCTGGTCCCACGTCATGCCTGGTAAACGTCTCTTGTTTACCAGGCATGATCATAACAAAGTCCTTGAACTAGATCTGTAAGCCTTTTT